>NW_026571115.1:5166066-5278566 GCF_026225935.1 Boleophthalmus pectinirostris | reverse complement strand
CTTGTACAGAGACTGGGCGTAGTACAGTCTGTATTCCTCCACCTCCGGGTGCAGTGCGGTCAGCTGCTCGTAGCACTCGGCCGCGCTGGAGAAGTCCTGGAGGTGGTAGTAGCAGTATCCCAACAGAGACAGCGCCGCACGGGACTGCACCAGTTTCAAATATATCAGAAACATGTTTGAGAGGGCAATACGATCGTTCAAATCCAGTGTTGGGAAGGTTACTTTTAAAATGTATTCCCCTACAGATTACAGATTACATACCCCAAAATGTAGTTTGTAACGGAATCCATGAAATTACTTAAAGTGAGTAACGTAATCTGAATACTTTGGATTACTTGAGTTTCTGTAGAGAAGCAAAGACGAGGATACCGTAACATAAGATGTTTTATGTGCTAAAAGAAAATAAAAAGCCCAGACTTTACTTAACCGTATTAAAAATATTATTGATAGAAGACGAGGAGACACGTCCATGCAGCATGGTTTAGTTCTGTTTTAGTCCTGTTTTAGTCCTGTTTTAGTCCTGGTTTAGATCTAGTTCAGCTCTAGTTTAGACCTGGTTTTAGTCCTGGTTTAGTCCTGGTTTTAGACCTGATTTTAGACCTGGTTTTAGACCTGATTTAGACCTGGTTTAGATTTAGTTTATCTCTAGTTTAGACCTGGTTTAGTCCTGGTTTAGTCTTGGTTTAGACCTGGTTTAGACCTGGTTTAGACCTGGTTTAGACCTGGTGGTTTAGACCTGGTTTAGACCTGGTTTAGACCTGGTTTAGTCCTGGTTTTAGTCCTGGTTTAATCCTGGTTTTCCTAGTTTAGACCTGGTTTAGACCTGGTTTTAGACCTGGTTTTAGACCTGGTTTGATCAAGTTTTTCTTTAGTTTAGACATGGTTTTAGTCCTGGTTTAATCCTGGTTTAGTCCTAGTTTAGACCTGGTTTTAGACCTGGTTTAGACCTGGTTTTAGACCTGGTTTAGACCTAGTTTTGACCTGGTTTAGATCAAGTTTATCTTTAGTTTAGACCTGGTTTTAGTCCTGGTTTAATCCTGGTTTAGATCTAGTTTAGACCTGGTTTTAGTCCTGTTTTAGTCCTGGTTTAGTTTCCGGCAATGAGTGAAATTACCGAAAGGAAAAAAAAAAAAGAAAAAAGAAGGGGGGATATAGCCCAAAATGTGAAAACAGGAAAACAGGAAAATACCGCCATCTAATCCATTTATTTCAACAAAGTAACTGTAATCCAATTACCACTCACTGAAACAGTAACTGTAACCAAATACAGTTACTCATAATTTGTACTCTAATTATGTAACTCCGGTACATGTAATCTGTTACTCCCCAACACTGTTCAAATCTAGTCGTGACCTCATTCCTGTGACGATCTGTTTTGGAAATATCGGTAAACAACGATGTTCACTGTTTCTCACTGTAATGCCACTGTCTGCTCAAACATAAGCCCTTTATCCAACCCCCTTCTCCAACAGGCTCTAGTCACGCTTACGTCACAAACCAGGAAGACATTTGGAAACATGCGATGACAACTTCCAGCGGGCTCTGTTCACAGCAACAAGTCTGACAAAATCAAGGAAAACTTTAAAGATGTCCCAGTTTTCTTAATCTCTGTGTCATTGTAACGTTCCGTGATGTTCGGCTCATCAACGATTCCAACCATACCTCAGTTTTCATCATTTCCCCACTGACACACAACTCCAAGAGCACTGGGTACATGCGATTAGAAGAGATGACGTGCCAAATTCCAGATGATTCCAAACAGGGGATACGTCTGCAGTCTTCATTTTACTTCAGTGGGTTTGATCACAGTCGGTCCAAGGGTTTCGAAATGGCCGTTCATTCAAGTCAATGGGCTGAGCTCAATGCCGCATGATCCCAGATTAGCTTTTAGCCCGGCGAGGTACTTCCGGTGGCTGTGCAGTAGTGCTCTTTTTTCCTGCGGGCACACACGAATGCACGTACACACACATACGGAGCGCGGTCTCCTGTATCACGTGATCGCCAGTCGAAGCGAGATGAGCTAGAGCGGAGCAGAGCGGAGCAGATGCGTTTTTAAGACAACTGAAGGATTTTTGAGCAAAAAGTTTATAATCTAAAAATCAAAAATCATAACAGCTCAAAACTTGTGATTAGATCGGGCTCTATGACAAAAATCTTGTCTCGGCCCATGGGATTTTTTCTGCTGTAGTTCCAGTGAGTGTCACTACATCAACTGGAGGCAGCTACAAGCAGCAATACCCTATCCAGTTATTTTAATAGATCCATGAGTCAGTCGGCGAGCCCAGTCTCGAGAACTACACCGGAAGTTGTCATTGCATGTTTCCAAACGTCTTCCTGGTCCATTACGTAAGCGTGACTCGAGCCTGTTGGTTAACCTCTGTAATGAATGAGTGACAGCTTCACCAGTCACAGTCAGGTGTGAACTTCCAGAAGAAGAAAATGACTTTATTTACCCTTCAAAAGGCCAAAGAAAAAAGAGTACAAGAATCGTGATAAAATCTAAATCTGGCTCCAGTAACATTTTTGCCATATCTCCCTCCCCTAGCGCTAAGCTATTCAGTCCTGATTTAGATTAAGCAAATTTTTACTGGACTTCAGACATGGTTCAGATTTGTTGGAAAAAGCCTGACGCTCTGGATTGGTACACCAGATAAGTTTTAATTTTATTTCTTTGCTTTAGTCTTACAATTCTCAAAAAAAACAACAGCTTCTTAACCCTCTGTGTAGTGTGCATGATGATGAATGCAGACATTTTCTGCTATTTTTACACAATTTGTAACCTTGGTAATTGTATACACTTTTATAAAATCAATGAATCAGGTGCATATAACTACTACATGAGCAGATATGTCACTCAAACCTATTAGATTAGATATAAACAGTGAAGTACACACAGTGTTGGGAAGGTGACTTTTAAAATGTATTCCCCTACAGATTACAGATTACATACCCCAAAATGTAGTTTGTAACGGAATCCATTCAATTACTTAAGGTGAGAAATGTAATCTGAATACTTTGGATTACTTGATTAGCTGTAAAGCAGCAAAGATGAGAATATCTTCACATGTTCAGACGTTTTATCTGCCAAAAGACAATAAAAAGCAAAGTCTTTACTTAACCGTATTAAAAATATTATTGATAGAAGAGGAGGAGACACGGTCTGCACAGCATGGTTTAGTCCTGTTAAATCCTGTTTTAATCCTGGTTTAGATCTGGTTTAGATCTAGTTTAGACCTGGTTTAGATTTTGTTTAGACTTGGTTTAGATCTAATTTAGACTTGGTTTAGATCGAGTTTAGACCTGGTTTTAGCCCCAATTTAGATCTAGTTTAGACTGGTTTAGACCTGATTTTAGCCCTGGTTTAGACCTGGTTTTAGTCCTGGTTTAGACCTGGGTTCAATCCTGGTTCAATCCTGATTTAGTCCTGGTTTAGTGTCCGGCAATGAGTGGAATTACAAAAAAAAAAAAAAAAAAAAAAAAGCCCAAAATGTGAAAACAGGAAAATACCGTCGTGCAATCCATTTACCATTTATTTCAACAAAGTAACTGTAATCCAATTACCACTCACTGAAACAGTAACTGTAACTGAATACAGTTACTCATAATTTGTACTCTGATTATGTAACTCCGGTACATGTAATCTGTTACTCCCCAACACTGAGTACACAGTATGAACTATATACATAAATGTGTACTTCTTTATACAGTGTCTGGGGTACACAGTAATGTGATGTGATTTGTTCAGGAAAATTGAACATGAACTATTAAAAAATAAATAAATAAATCCTTACCTTAGTGTGTTTCTGAAGTTGTCCGTTCAGGATGTGAATGGCGTCTACATACTGACTTTCTTTAATCTAAAAAAAGATATTTAATTGAATGTTATGACACATACACATAAAAGGTGGGATATGTAGTAACTAACTCTGACTTTAAACACGTTCAAATATATTTCTAAGAAACAGATTTAATTCATTTGAAATTTTAAAACCAACATAACAGTGTAGAAGTTGGTGCAGAAGTGTATGTTAATACTGTGTGTATAGTTTAGAACAGCTGCTTTTAGTTAGTTAGTTTATAGGCTGACTCCTCGTTAGCTGTTAGCATGTTAGCTGGGTCTCTGCGGCTAACGCGGAGCTACAGCAGCGACATTTTACCAGTTTGTAGATCGTGGCCGTGTATTCTCCGTCCTTTATGGCCGTCATGGCGCCACGCGAGCTGCTTCGGTAAGTTCAACGTGAGAATAACGCGGTTTATTCTCCCGAAATGCCCCAAAACACGGGCTTTGTTGTTAGCATCAGTCTGCTGAGGAGCATAGCTGCTGTTACCAGGCAACGGGAGCAGAGCGGAAGTGGGATTTGACTGACGTCTGTGAGAGCCAATCAAAAGAGAGAAAATGTTATCGCAAGTATTTTTGTAAATTTTTCATCGTTCCTTTATTTTCTTAAGATTTTTAGATATTATCGCCATTTCTGGATTCACCTTTTTCTTTCTGTCTTGAAGTTAGAAAAGATAAAAAAAAAATACCTGAATTAAAATTTAGCCCAACAATACTCAAAGGCAGCAAGATAAAAGTGCACTATGTAGCTTTTCTGCGAGGGGTGTCGTGATTTGCCTGGAGTGGATGTTACATGTATCAATATTGTATGTATTCACTTATTCATTCAGTGTTTTTATTTCTACAATATTCCTAGAAAAACATGCATTTGTACTGTGAGGGGTTGCCTCCCCACAGATCTGACCTGTAACTTGACCCTGCAGCGTCACTGGCTTGTCTAAATGGAGATGGAAAAGTTGAATGCCATAATTTCAGGCAAAGCAATACCTCCAGATTGTTTTAGATAAGAACGGCGGACCTCACCCCAGAAAAAGTTACATAAAATGCATCATTACGTTCAGGTTGACCTGTGTTAAAGGTTCAATATTTTCAGCCTAACTTATTCTAAGATCAAAAGAAGGCATAGTTTACCTAAATCCATGAATCATACATCGTGCAGAAACATTAATGGAAAGCCCCGGTCTGTTTATTTTTGTTCTTCTTCGTCAGTACAGAGTTTTAAAGTGCTCATTTTTGCAGGGCTCCGGACATTGCAGTGGTCAGACCAGAGGAAAGTTCTCCTGAATCCGGATGTTGGCCCCGGGCCCTGGACCACAGCTCTGGGGCCTCTCTGCACACACACACAGACACACACGACACACACACTCGTATGGGGAGAGGTGTGTTTGAGTGGAGAGAGATTTCCTTCAGTCATTTGGGAGTTTGAAACAGCAGCAGAGGAGCTCCACTCACACAGGTACCCAATTTTTTATTTACTATTTACCAACCACTTAAGAACTTCTATTTGATGCTACTCTAATTACTTCATGATTATGTATTACTTGTTTTCAAATGACTTCATACATTCTATAGACCAATTTGTTGAATTTGTTGATATATTGCAAGTTCTTGGGTCTAGTCACTAACAGAAATGATCAGCTTCAACATTTCTGGTAAAGTCCAGTGTAATCTAGAGGTTAACCTGGTGTCTTTTTAATGGAGAGGTCCACAGTCAGTACTTTGTCAGTAAATGCATGAGGTTTGGAACAGACTTTGGAGGAAGAATTGAAAAGAATTTTTGTGTTGCATGGCAATGATTAAATGTCTTTATTGTTTGTGCTCCTGAAAACAAGACTGAAAGTTCTATCACGTGGTTCATCTTTTTGTCATATCGCCCTGTATATTTTTATTCTTATATTCTTTTTCCTAGTTTAATTAAAAACAAAACAGATGTTGTGGAGCAGATAGGACTTAAAGTGCATACGGCAGATCCACAGATTCTTCCTCGGTTCGGTGTGCTGGCACCTGTAGGAAATATTAAGTATAATTTTACATCAGTTACTTGACAGTTTGTGAAGAAAGGTAGAAAATCTAAAGTTGGAAAACGCAGGAAGTATACAGAGTTTTCTTTATATGAGTCCAATCTGTTCTAGAGTTAAATTAATATTTTTGGAAATGCCAATTAAGTAACACTAGACCAGTTTCTGTTTAATGAAGAGTTATATGAATGTTTTTTAGAGTAAAGGGATTACACTTTGTAGGGTTGTCCTGATTTAGATAAACAACACACAGGTGTTTTTACATTTTATTTTAGTTCATTTAAGATGAAATTATGTACAAGACTGGTTCAAACTGGTTAACTCTGGCAAATAATCCCAACTCAAACCCCCATTTAACTTTCAAATAGTAAAACTTAACCCTTTTTGTGTTAAAACAACTCTATTTTAATATAAATATTTTACCCTGAAGTTTTTCTGCTCCAATTTTTGCTGTGTAGAGGTGAGTTCTAAAACAAAATCCCTCTACCTGTGTTATTAATTCCATCCAAAATACATGGACAGTTTCAACACAAGAAAGGCTTTTTTCTAACAGTTTAGAAGTTGATTTAACAAAATTAAAGGTGCCGTTTCTTTGAATTTGTCAAATGAAAACTATTGTGTAATTCAAACAGGTTTTGGCTCTTGCTTATATTGTGGTTGCCAAGTAATCTACCTGTATATACAGAATGTCATGTGTGCTGCCTGTGTGCAGCCACAAAGTCAAATTATGACCTTCACCAAAATTACAAAATTAGAGACTAGAGAAGAGAAGACTTTGTTTTTCTTTTTTCTTTTAAATAAAGCTTCATTATACTCATGTTCACTGTTTGAGAGCACTGAGTTTAACCTGTCACATGCACTTTAAGATGGTGTCCTGCTGGAGGGAGGTTTGGATGAAGAGTGGAATGTGAACTTCAGCTGCTGTCCTCTGGGGCACAGAGGAAACATGTCCCTGCAGGGCTGCCATAGCATAACATCACATACTGTAGCATAGCATCTCCATGGAGACAGTTGAGAGACTCTACCAAAAAAGTTACATAGTGCATCTTTAACACAGTGCATTGTGGTGCAGTGAGTTTGATGCATGCGTAATGATCCAGTTGAACATTTGTGTATTTTCTGTTGGAGATTCCTCTTCTCTCACCTGTCACTCACATTCACACACATCTGATGATGCTACGGCTCAGCTCTGTTCAGGCCTGTGTAGCTCCAGGTTGGTTGTGATTAGTTTGAGTCTTATCACACCTGGAGACACTCACACACACACACACACACACACACGTTCAAACTTTGAAATCTGTTCTGGTTCTTAAAGTACATTTTTTGTTAATTCTTTCCATAGACTTTTTGAAAAATTCAAAGACGCATTAATACCCATAACACAGTTGTATTATTATTTACATAAAATGATCATCTAGTTGCCACAGAGTTGATTAGTTCTGAGTTTTCAAACTTTTAATATTTTGTTTATACAGAAAGTAGATGGGAAAAATGAATAGACGCTTACTGTTGAACTCCACTTTAACCCATAACTCAACTTTAAACCCCCCCAACACACACACACACACACACGCACACACACACACACACACGCACACATGCACACATGCATACACATGCACACACACACACACACACACACACACACATGCACAATGCATACACACGCACACACACACACACACACACACACACACGCACACATGCACAATGCATACACATGCGCATACACATGCGCACACACACGCACACACACACGCACACATGCACAATGCATACACATGCGCACACACACGCACACACACACGCACACATGCACAATGCATACACATGCGCACACACACACACACACACACACACACACACGCACACACACACACACACGCATGTTCAGTGTTCATGTTTAATGAGGTGCTCGTCCGCACAGAGTCATGATGAGTCATGAGGTGATTGACAGGTCAGATGAGAGCCGCTTCAGGCTGTTTCTGAACCACACTGAAAAACAGCCCCAACACTCAAGTGCTGTGGACTCATTTACTTTTATAGGTTGTGTTCATTGCAGTAGTAAACAGGTGATGTTGGAGTGACTGACTCTCTGTAGCTTTTTAACACTTTACAGGCCTATAACATGTACAAACAATACATTAACATTCAAAGTCATTTTCATATCAAATCAAGTTGGTATTTAAATCTTTACATGAGTTTTCAGCAGACAGTATTTTAAAATGTGATACGTAGAGCACACAGCATTTGGATTTTTATGATGTAATTTACAACTTAAACCTGATGACACGTCGATACCTGCATCGATTTTTCCTCTGGGATAATTAAAGATTTACAATGGAAGAGAATGTATCCACCCAACAAGGTCAAACTGATCTGTCACTGTTCTGACAGGAGCAGACAGGTGCAGAGACAGAGGAGCAGACAGGTGCAGAGTCAGAGGAGAGGGCAGGTGCAGAGTCGGAGGAGAAGGCAGGTGCAGACAGGTGCAGAGTGAGAGGAGCAGACAGGAGCAGACAGGTGCAGAGACAGAGGAGCAGACAGGTGCAGAGACAGAGGAGCAGACAGGTGCAGAGTCGATGGAGAAGGCAGGTGCAGAGTCGGAGAAGAAGGCAGGTGGAGACAGGTGCAGAGTCAGAGGAGCAGAGTCAGAGTTCTCTGTGGTTTGTTTATAGTTGATAACTCTAGCCCCATAAGAACATGTTCCTTCTCTTTCTTTCTCAGGTAAAGCGGGGTAAAGATGGAGTCCAGACTGACCCTGGTGCTGATGCTGATGTTGGTTGCCGTGGTGACAGCTCAACGACGCACAGGGGGAGGAGCCAGGGCGAACTCCAGGACCTCCTCCTCTTCGTCTTCATCGACCACAGACGAGTGGGACTACAGAGCTGGCTGTGAGTCTGAGTCAGGGTCCTCATGATGTCACCACCAGAGGTGAAAAACTCAAAACAGTGACACAGGAAATAAATCTCCAACATGATCAGTGAAGACTTTTGTACAGTGTAACTTTGGTCTGGAATTAACTTAGAAAACCTTTTGCTCAAGTCGGTTCACTTTGAACAGACTGTATCTTCTGTTACACAGAGTGACATGTTTTAAACTAGCTGCAAATCTCTTTTACCAGACACTTGTTAGTGGGACATGAAGAGCTTTTCACAAATATGCCCTCAGCCCCCTGTGTCAGAACAGAACCATACAACATGGGGGGACGAGTGGAAGGGCAAAGGTTGAGGGGGGAGTAGAGACGGTTTCACTGGATCCTGGAGGCTTTAAAACAGATGGAAAAGCCTTTTTAGTTCCTTAGCTCTTGATGTGGAGGATGAGCAGAGGCTCTACTCTGAGCTCCTCAGTACTCTTTGATTGATTGATTGGTTTTTATTTTGAAGAAACAATAATCATATATACTACATATACACTGTAAACAACAGAAAAGCACATTTCTCGAAAGGAGTGGGAAGAAGAAAAACTTATATACTCTCTTCACTCTCTACACCTGTACACACACAAACACACACACAAACACACGCACGCGCACACACACTCAAACACACACACGCACACACACACACACACACACACGCACACACACACACACACACACACACACACACACACACACACACACACACACACACACACACACACACAAACACACACACGCGCACACACACTCAAACACACACACGCACACACACACACACACACACACACACACACACAGAGCTCTGCTGTAACACCACATGCTCATGCCACAACCATTTGTTTAGGAAAAAGCCTTCAGTCGACTTCAGGAGAACATAAACCTCTAGTAGAATCCATCTGGAGCACCTCAGTGGATTTGTGTGCAGTCTGAGTGAGGAGCACTGGTCCTCCTCATGGAGCCACCTGTATCCTGGACCTTGTTTCTTCACACATGACAAGAACAAGAACAGTAATCAAGGGTTAAACGACTGCAAACGTATGAAACAGAGAGCTGCTTCTGAACAGTAGAATTACACCTGAGTGAATCTGCTCTGTGTTTGCAGCTGATAAAGTGAACATGAAAAACGTGGCCAATCTGACCGAAGTCCTGGACAACTGGAAATATGACATCATAAGCCAAATGAAGAACCTCCTGCAGAATGACCATCAGAGTCTGCTCCCGGACTACGCCAGGTACAAACTCTCAATACATACACACCAGATATGTACAGAGGAACACAGGAGACGAGCACAGGAGAGGGTTACAGGAGCAGAGGAGATGGACAGAGGAGCAGAGGGTCAGAGGAGCACAGGAGCAGAGGAGAGGCTTGTTTATGTTAAGTTCAGTTATAAATTCCCAGAGTTCTTTGCGGTTTCCACATATTTCCTTTAAGAGTGAAAATAGAATCGCAGATGTGGAGTTTGTCGCCGCAGGAGCACATTAAGACCAAAGTCAAATAAACTCCAGCTCTGAGCTCGTGGTTTCTCCTTCCTCAAAAACACAAGCGTTTAGTTTGAGCTCAACGCCAAGGAAAATATGCATGGGTTTCTGAATGAGAAAATAGGACTGTTGCCATAGCGATTGACAATTAAAACAAAATATTATATCTTTTGAAAGGGAAAAAGTCCTCAAAATGTAAACTGAATACAAGATTTATTGAGCTAAAATGTGCTTTTCAACCATCTTATATATTTTGTATCATTTTGTATCATTGAATCATCCTTATAGGCTACCTCTGAAAATGCTCCATTCCACCTTGTGATGTCATCTGGTGAGAAAGAGGAAGTGGTTTTCTAAGATTTTTTAACATGCAGTGTAGGTCAAATCCTCCAGCTGAGATCATTCTGACCAGGACTAGCCCAGGATCTGGAGATGGGTCCTGATGTGTGTCACATGTTCTTTTTAGTGTTGCTGAAATACTCCACTCTCTTGCTCTGACCGATGGAGTCCTTGCGCCCTCTGCTGGTGTTTGGTGTAAAACCTGATCAGCGAGGTCTTTTTTACACAATATTTAAAATACAGTATTTTCCGCACTATAGGGCACACTTAAAAGTCTTAAATTTCATCCCAAAACAACTGTGCGCCTTATAATCCAGAACACCTTATATATGAACTTATTTGTGTGTCTTAGTACGACTTTAGTAAACTACCAAGCCACTCCACTCGCAGCATCATGGCTCCCGTTGTCAGGAGCATCAGGAGTAATACAGACTGTGATTCCTTTTAATATCAAAATGCACCTGTTAAGAAACACGCTCACAACGCCACTTTAAACTCAAGGCTGTTCTAAAGTTGAACTGCCAGGGAACAGTAACCACACTGACTTGGATAATGACGAGAGGGATGTGGACGTGCTGGACGCTGGAATCACCCAACTGTTTGAACAGTTATGACTTGTTGTGAACACAATGAACACACAAACAATTTAGCGTCTCAGACAGTATTTTTTTTATGAGTTACAATTGAACAAAGTTGAGTTGAGCTATTGTGAACGTGCCAAACAAAGTCCAACTGACCCATCTAACTGTTGTGTTTCGTTTAAAGTCCGGTGCGGTTTATATGTGAAAAAAGTTCGAAAATAGACCACTCTATGACAGTGCACCTTATTATTCAGATCCGTCAAAAGTGTGCAAAATACAGTAGTTAAATCAATAGTTTTAGGAAAATGACTTTACTTTAAAGTTGCACTATGTACACTGCACATGTCTCATGTCTTCATGTTGTGTTCAGATTTATTATTGACTTACTTGTTCTGAGATGCTTCATTCTCTTCTAGAGGAAGTTTATTTTAAGAAAACTGGTCAAGTAAAATGATCTGTCCATGCAGCAAGATCATTTCACTCATTTAAGTCATTTTCTGATAGATTTAAGTGTTTATATCATAAACTTTTATGCAGTGTAGCCTTTTGGTTGGGGGTCTATCACCTGCTTGTTTCTATGGAGATGTCATTGCTCTGCTTGGAATGTTCCACAGTTTGACATTAAACAGCTTAACTTTACAGTTAGTCAATTCCAGGTGGTTTTATAGTTCAAAAATCCCTAATAAAACAATCATTCTGTCTGTGAGTGGTTTAGTCTCCATGATGATAGGAAGGTTTAAAGCCATAGTGTGAAACATTCCAGACAAAGCAATAACATCTCCATGGAGAAAAGTTTTTGATGGACCCTCCACCAGAAAAGTTCCACAATGCGTCTTTAAATCCACTCTTCTGTTGTGTGTGTGTGTTGTTGTTGTTGTCGTCAGGATCCAGCCTCTGTCTGAAGCTCTGGACGATCTGTATAAGGAGTTTAATTCTCTGAAGTCTCTTCTGGGAGATCTCATCGAGAAGTTCACCGCCGTGGAGACCTTTATCGATGAGCTCAAGAACAAAGACGCGTCTGCACCTGCCTCTGCACCTGTCGCACCTGTCGCACCTGCTGGCACGCCCACCCGGCCCAACAGGAGGGTCATCAGGAAGAAGGCCCCGGGCAGCACCACACAATAAACACACACACACGCGCACACACTCACACACACGCACACAAGCAGAGGTGGAAAGAGGATTGCAAATTTGTAAAAAAAAAAACTTCCATGATTTTATCTTAAAGGCACATTGCGTAACTTTTCTGGTGGAGGATCAATATCTTGTCTCCATGTAGATGTTATTGCTTTGGTTTGAATTTTCCACAGTCTTATCTATGGAGACAGGTAGTTACAGGTCAGATCTGTGGAGAGGCACCTCCACTTTACAGTAAAAATATGTGTTTTTCAAGGTATTTTTTCACAATACAAATACCTAAATACCTTTGATTAAAGAAATGTTTGCTTGAGGTGTTTATGGCATACTGTAGAACATTCCGGGCAACAATAACATCTCCATGGCAACAAATCAATCAGAAAAGTTACACAGTGCACCTATAAAGTACAGTTACACGGTGAGAATAATCCTCAGTTACTTGCCTGGCATTTCTGTATTTTTTGAGTCTGGTCACTACTCCCCTCGTCGAGCAGAACCAAACATGATCGTCCAATCAGATTTGTTTGTTTCAGTGACACGTGTGAAGCAAAGGAGCTCATTGGTCACTGTCATTTTGAACAGAATCAGAGTTTAGAGTAGGGATGTCCCGATCACATTCTTTTTGCCCCCGAGTCCGAGTCCTTTGATTTTGAGTATCTGCTGATACCGAGTCCCGATCCGATACTGTTGTGTCCTGTGTGTTATATAGTGTTGGGGAGTGACAGATTACATGTACTGGAGTTACGTAATCAGAGTACAATTTATGAGTAACTGTATTCAGTTACAGTTACTGTTTCAGTGAGTGGTAATTAGATTACAGTTACTTTGTTGAAATAAATGGATTACACGGCGGTATTTTCCTGTTTTCCTGTTTCCAAACCAGTTCTAAACCTGGTCTAAACCAGGTCTAAAACTAGTTCTAAACTAGGTCTAAACAGGACTAAACCAGGACGAAATCCAGGTCTAAACCAGGACTAAAACCAGGTCTAAACTAGGTCTAAACCAGGACTAAACCAGGATTTAACAGGACTAAATCATGCCGTGCAGACGGTGTCTCCTCTTCTTCTCTCAATAATATTTCTAATTTAGTTTTGTAAAGTTTGGGCTTTTTATTTTCTTTTAGCAGACAAAACATCTTATGTGAAGATTTCCGAGTCTTTCCTTCTCTACAGCAAATCAAGTAATCCAAAGTATTCAGATTACATTACTCACTTTAAGTAATTTAATGGATTACGTTACAAACTACATTTTGGGGTATGTAATCTATAATCTGTAGGGGAATTAAAAGTCACCTTCCCAACACTGGTGTTATATATGTATATTATTTATCCGATACCTGATCAGAACATAACGTCCTAGTCTGGATCGAGTCCTCAGTCACGTGATCGGCGCCAATTTCCAATCATGTGATTGGATCGGGACAACCCTAGTTTAGAGCTTCACTCATTCAACCCTGCAGAAATCCTCCATGTTTTTCAGTCCCTTGTGAATTTTTTCCTCTCTTTTTGTTTTGATACAGACGGCCCATGTGTGTCCCTGATTGGCTAATCCACCTGTCAATCTACACGTGGGGAGAGTCACCCGTGACCAGACTCACACCTTTAAGTATTTGAGAAGTGTGAGTGTTTATTCCTGATCCCAGGCAACAAAATAATCAAAATCTAATCCATTACAAAAATGAGCCTGTTTGTATTTCATGACTTTACACTTTTGTGAACAAACTATGGTAAGTGATATGCAAATGACAATCTTTTGTGCTTAAAAGTTATACTCTCCCCTCACGAAAACATACACAAAATATGAATAACATGTAACCTCTTTTGTCAAAACCAGTATTTCTTTTTTCGATTTTGTATTTTTCTTGTCCGATGGTGCTATAGTCTCTGTTTGTGCTGTGTGCTTTCACTGTGCAGGTCACCTTTTACTATTTTTATTGTACGCTCTCATTATATAAACATTTATTTAGCAGTAAATGTAACAGTAACAGTTTAACCACAATAAACCCACAATAAACCATGAAGCAACTACATTCATTGGCCATACATCCAACTCAAATTGGGGGCAGCGAAAATTCATTTGTTCATTTGCAGATTAATACAGTGAGTTGTTGAGTCTAGTCACTAATAGAAATGATCAGGTTCAGCATTTATGAATTGACCTTTTGGAGATTTTACAGTAAAGTACAATGTAATAAACAGAAAACTCTTCTCTCGACTCTAGCCCCCGTCTGGGAGGATGATGTCAACACATTCTACAAACCCACCAGTACATGGGCTGCTTAAAGTGACTCTGTTGGACCTTTTGTTTTATCGCCATCATTTAGATAATTCTAAGATGTATCAGATCAAATGTTATGTTCAGTGTATATTTGCTCTGCTGCTTTGTCTTTTATCACTTCCTATTAAAGCTGTTAAAAAGTGCAGTTTTTAATGTATTCACCCCAACATGATTAGTGTAGTTTATCTGTTTATTTATCAAAAGCGAAACCAAAACTCAGGTAAAGAGTTTGATTTTACAGGTGTGATAGGAGCTGGGAGGGGTCTGGTGGAGCAGGGAGGTATTGGGCCAAAACAAGAGTGGCAAACTCATTTTGGTCTGGGGGCCGTATCCAACCGACTTTGATCCCAAAGGGGCCGGATCAGAAAACTCATGTCATATAAACCCCAAAAATAACAATAAGTTCAAATATTTGTGCAGAGAAACAAATCTATTACAGAAATCTTTTTTAATTGATGAATTTACAATATTATGAACAACCTGAAACTTTAAGAAGAATGTCATTTCAACAATGTTTTAACACAAACTTGGGGCAGCAGTAGATCAGTTGGTAGAGCATTCGCCCACTGATCTGAAGGTTGGTGGTTCAAAGCTCTCGACATAAACATCACAGGTTGAGTGGTCAGATCCACTGACCCACAGGTTGGCTGGTGTGATTCCAGCTCCCACAGATGAATGCTGTTGTTGTGTCCTTGGGCAAGACACTTGCCCACAGTGTCTGCATACACTGGTGTGTGAATGGGTGAGTGGTTCCTTGTTGTAAAGTGCCTTGAAGGTGGAAAAGCACTAGAGAAAAATGTGACCATTAAAAGCCCGCGTTGCATGCTGGGAAATATCTTGGTCGGAGGCAAGAAACAGGATAGCGTCAAACACAGTGCGTAACCTCGTGTATTTCTCCCCGATAATGGTAAATTCCTGCTGCATTATCGGACGCACAAATAGAAGCACGGAAGAAGGAAAATGTCTTTTTCGTATTCTGAGTGAAAAGAACCGCTAACGGTGAATTAAATGGTTTTCAAACATTCGCAGAGCAAACGTAGAAGATCCTAACAAACCGTGGACTCCAACAAGTTCAACAACACATCGAGACTCTTGGAGGTTTTCCTCTTTTCTGCTGTGAATGGCCCAGGAGTTTCCACCAAGTCATTGTGGATATCGCCCAAGTGAATATTTGTCCAGGTAGTTGGTGATTCTGACCAGAAATTTGGTTTGGTTTCAGACTCTTTTGTCGGGGTTGAAAAGGGTGATTTGTCGTCCATCGATGCTTATGACCAATTTCTGGTCAAATGGTCTTGGGTCCTCTGCCGTTAGAGTGGATAAATAACCGGGATCAATACCCTTTACGTGCTTTCTCGCTCCGTCCGTCATGTTGAATTAGTGTTTATTGCCGCCGACCAAAATACTTCCCAGCATGCAACGCGCGCTTTTGTCAACAATGAAACTCGCCTATAAGTAAAACTCTAGTCTCATTCAGTCTCAGTCCCCAGATCCAAACACTGTTTACATATTTACACTTCATGTTGCTGCAGTGACACAGGACAGATTCATGTGCACAGGTTTGTTTTTAAAGCCGTTGTTTGTTCAGAAGCACAAACGTTTCATCATCTGTACATGATATAATTTCATGTGAGGTTGTTCCAGAGGTTTATGGTTCTGCAGGAGAATGACGACTGACCAAAAGAGCTTCTGCATGTTGGAACACTTGACTCTCCTGTGGCTGTGGACCGTGTGTCTCTGCAGGGCTGAGCTGAACTGAGCACCACAAACCTTCTCAGTCTCAATCTCTAATTATGAATTCTTTTAAATAAGGTTAACATTTGATTAAGCACGTCATCAATGAGGACCAGAGGGCCAGATCACATTACACCGGTTTTAAAATCACTGCATTGGCTCCCTGTGTGTTTCAGGATCGATTTTAAAGTTCTTTTACTGGTTTTTAAATGTCTTAATGGTCTTGGGCCTTCTTATCTTTCAGAACTGCTTTTACCCAGCAGCTCCTGGTCATTCCCAAAGTCAGGACACACACTCACGGAGAGGAGGCGTTTTTCCAGAACTACGGCCCTTGTTTATGGAACTGCAGCCAGAGGAGCTTAGGGCTGCAGAGAACGTTCTTGTTTTTAAGAGCAGGCTCAAGACCCACCTTTTTAGCTCAACTTTTGAATGAAATCTTATACTTTTACTTGTTTCTATTCTACACATTCTATTATATTTATTTATTTTAGGATTTCCAGTGTTTCCTCTGTAGGAGCCTCTGCATCGGGAGCAGAGGTTGGCTGTGACTGCTGGGTCTGTCATGTGGGCTCCTGGTGGAGGGTTGGTGTTTGGGCTTCATCTCTCCCCTGGGCCCTGTGGTGGTTCCTGGTGGTGGTGGACGTCTCTCTGCTCCTGGTGTAGAAGCTCCTCTGATGGTACTTTCTCAACTGGTTCGCCTGTATTCAGCCTCACATTTTACTATGTCCGGTTATGTATTTTAGCATGTTAGTGTGTGTGTGTGAAGCGGGAGCTGAGCCGAAAGGCGAAGCTCTCAATTTACCGGTCAGTTTTCGTTCCTACTCTCACCTCTGGTCATGAGCTCTGGGTAGTGACCGAAAGGACAAGATCGCGGATACAAGCGCTTGAAATGAGTTTCCTCCGCAGGGTGGCTGGGCGCTCCCTTAGAGATAGGGTGAGGAGCTCAGTCACACGGGAGGCGCTCGGAGTAGAGCCGCTGCTCCTCCACGTCGAGAGGAGCCAGTTGAGGTGGCTCGGGCATCTGTTCCGGATGCCTCCTGGGCGCCTCCCTCCAGAGGTGTTCCGGGCATGTCCCACTGGGAGGAGGCCCTGGGGAAGACCCAGAACACACTGGAGGAACTATGTCTCTGGGCTGGCCTGGGAACACCTCGGGGTCCCCCCGGAGGAGCTGGAGGACGTGTCTGGGGTGAAGGAAGTCTGGGAGTCCCTGCTTAGACTGCTGCCCCTGCGACCCTGCCCCAGATAAGCGGAAGAAATTGGATGGATGGATGGTGTGTGTGTGAGTGTGTGTGCATGTTTGTGCGTATGTGTGTGTTTGGGTTGTTTGATTGTGTGGGGTTGGAGGTTGGGGGTGGAAATGTGGGACTGTTTTTAATCACTGTAAATCACTTTTGTGTTGCATTTTATATGGAAAGCGCTTTATAAATAAAGTTTGATTGATTGATTGGTTTAATTGAAAATAGTATTGAGGAGTGTAAATGGTTGAATTGACACAACAAACTCTCACTGAAGCATCAACACATAACACGAATGTAGTAAACAAAAATAAACTCTAAACTTCTTTTAGATTAAAAAAAAAAAAAAATATAAAATGCTCTTTACTCTTTGTTTTGATCACTGCTTTGCCCTTTTCTTGACCTGAGGCACAGCTGTGAAATATGAAGAGTGGCTTCTCTGAGCTATTTGAATCTCAAACAGAGAGATATAATCATACAACCTGCTTCATATGTGATTAGGTTTATTTTTCAGTCCAAGAATTTGTTTTCATCCTGACAGTTTGGACTGTTCCCTGCGCTCTTCCTCACAGTCACGTGATGTCAATGATTTAAACAGGGTTTGGTTTTGTCTTCCTCTCGGTGGAGGCAGGACGACAGCGCCACCTGCAGTCCTACTTCTTCAGGACAGAACCCCAGGTGTGTGAGAGGAAAAAAGACCCTCGTCCTGGTTTATAAACACCCTACATGTCCCGGAATAAAACACAACACATCAGTAAAACAGGGAGGGAGTTCAGTCCATGACAAAAGAAACATAGAACAGAATATGAGAAGGAAACAGCGAAACACGAGCAACAAAACACAAAGCAGAACAGAATCCATGTACCATTCATTCGTTTTTCAATATAAAACCAAAAATAAGAAAACAAAAAAACAACTGCTTTCTTCGTTATTTGTCTCCAAAACCAAAATGAAAAAACAGATAATGATTTGTTTTTTCAGTTTTTGATTTTGTGTTTAAATGAAGAATGGAAAAAACAGATAAAGGCCGTTTCTCGTTTACGTGACTTCCCTGACTGTGATGCCGGACTTTTGCACCACGTACGGACTGACCCAGGACTGATCCAGGTCCGGGACCAGATCGGGACCAGACCGGGGTTTTATATTGAAAAACAAATGAGCATATGATACACAGATTGAACAGGACCAACTCAAATGGTCCATTTGTGACAGTGTAAAAGAGAGAAGCACATTCTGGACTGGGACAGAGAAAAACAAACATCGACCCTGGACTAAAGAGGCAATCAAAATACGTAAACGTGTCCACGGGATGATAAACCAGAACGAGGGTCTTTTTTCCTCTCACACACCTGGGATACTGTCCTGAGGAAGTGGGACTGCAGGTGGCGTTGATGTCCTTCCTCCTCCAATAGGAAGACAGCACCAACCCTATTTAAAACAATTGAGCAACACGTCACAGAAACATCACGAGACTCTGAGGAAGAGCAGAGAGCAGAACAAACTGTCAGGATGAAAACAAACTCTTGGTCTGAAAAAATAACCTAATCACAAATGATCAAAGACCAAAAGAACCTCAGCGGACGATCGTGTTTCATATATTTGATGTCTTCTAAGTGTGTCTAATAAAACATGGACAGTGGTAAACAAAGAAAAACAACATTAAAGCGAGAGGAGTGTCCAAACTTTTGACAGGCTGTGTAAAGAATGTGACTATTTCATGACTATATCGTCCCATGGTCCCTGTACTGGTCTAAACCCCCCCGTGGTCCCTATACTGGTCTATAGTCCCCGGTGGTCCCTATACTGGTCTATAGACTCCCGTGGTCCCTATGCTGGTCTATAGTCTCCCGTGGTCCCTATACTGGTCTATAGTCTCCCGTGGTCCCTATACTGGTCTATAGTCTCCCGTGGTCCCTATACTGGTCTATAGTCCCCGGTGGTCCCTATACTGGTCTATAGTCTCCCGTGGTCCCTATACTGGTCTATAGACTCCCGTGGTCCCTATACTGGTCCCGTGGTCCTATACTGGTCTATAGTCTCCCCGTGGTCCCTATACTGGTCTATAGTCCCCCGTGGTCCCTGTACAGTCCCCCGTGGTCCCTATACGGGTCTATAGTCTCCCGTGGTCCCTATACTGGTCTATAGTCTCCCGTGGTCCCTATACTGGTCTATAGTCCCCGGTGGTCCCTATACTGGTCTATAGTCTCCCGTGGTCCCTATACTGGTCTATAGTCTCCCGTGGTCCCTATACTGGTCTATAGTCCCCCGTGGTCCCTGTACAGTCCCCCGTGGTCCCTATACGGGTCTATAGTCTCCCGTGGTCCCTATACTGGTCTATAGTCTCCCGTGGTCCCTATACTGGTCTATAGTCTCCCGTGGTCCCTATACTGGTCTATAGTCCCCGGTGGTCCCTATACTGGTCTATAGTCTCCCGTGGTCCCTATACTGGTCTATAGTCCCCCGTGGTCCCTATACTGGTCCCCGTGGTCCTTACACTGGTCTATAGTCCTTCGTGGTCTCTATACTGGCCCCCATGGTCCCTATACTGGTCTATAGTCTCCCGTGGTCCCTATACTGGTCCCCGTGGTCCCTACACTGGTCTATAGTCCTTCGTGGTCCCTATACTGGTCCCCGTGGTCCCTACACTGGTCTATAGTCCTTCGTGGTCTCTATACTGGCCCCCATGGTCCCTATACTGGTCTATAGTCCCCGATGGTCCCTATGCTGGTCTATAGTCTCCCATGGTCCCTATACTGGTCTATAGTCCCCGGTGGTCCCCTGGTCTATAGTCCCGGTGGTCCCTATACTGGTCTATAGTCTCCCGTGGTCCCTATACTGGTCTATAGTCCCGTGGTCCCTATACTGGTCTATAGTCTCCCGTGGTCCCTATACTGGTCTATAGTCCTTCGTGGTCTCTATACCGGCCCCCATGATCCCTATATTTGTCTATACTGGCCCCTGTGGTCCCTGTATCGGCCCCCGTGGTCCCTGTTCGGGTCTTTACTGTTTTCTGATGTGGTGAAGCTCCAGTCTCAGCAGGAGAATCTAAAGAGTCTAAAAATAGATGTAAAATAATAGAGCGGAGTCTGAAGCGTGTCTGTCTGCACGAGTGTGAAACTGGATTTTATAAGATGCAGTCTGGACCATCAGAGCAGAGAGACAGAGAGAGAGAGAGAGAGAGAGAGACAGAGAGAGACGGAGAGAGAGGGAGAGAGAGAGAGACGGAGAGACGGAGAGAGAGGGGGAGAGAGAGAGAATTTAGTTTTGTTTATTTATAAGGCACAATGGATAAAAAAGGTAATACGTTTGTCCCAGATTGTGGCAAAATAGTTCATTTCCACCTCCTCAGAAAGACAGGAGAGAGAGAGAGAGAAGAGAGAGAGAGAGAGAGGTATGGTCTGATAGTGTCTTCTGTGAATTGTGGAGAATGATTAAGAGTTCAGTTACCAGTGGAGTCACTCTGCTGCTGCGTCCAACAGATCAGTGTGTGGAGGCAAAACAACTTTCTCCAACTAAACTCAAACAAGACACAAGTCACAGAAACACAGAGACACAGTGTGAGCATCACCTCCAGTCTCTCTCTAACACCTTCAAATCAGGCAAGAAATCTCGAGGTAATAATGGACAACAGCCACATCAAATCAATAACATCTGCAGCTTTTACCAACTAAAAAACAGAAACAATCAAAGGTTTACTGTTTAAAGCAGACCTGGACACCTTATCCATGTGTTTGTCTCCAGTAGGTTAAATACTGTAACAGTCTCTCACTGGCCTCTCCAAATGAACTGTGCTGCAGAACATCCAGAACAATGCAGCTCTGGTCCTGACTTGAATCAAGAAGCACGAGCACATACGTCCTGTGCTCAGGTCTCTGCACTGCCCCCTGTCTGTGGCTCAGAGACTTTAAAGCGGCTCTTCTTGTGTAAGTCTGACTCTGTTTAAATCCAGACTCAGTTCAGACTTCTGTTCAGCTGCATCTGTCTGAAAGGTTTTCATTCTGCACTCTTCTCTTTCATTTAATCTCTCTTTCTCTCTTTAATTTTATGATGATGATTTATTTTTTGATTTGTTTGTATTGTGATTTGAATTTATGGCTGTGTTCAGACTGCAGCCTGAAGTGACCCAAATCAGATTTTTTGGCCTCTATGTTCCTGTATCTGATCTTTTAATGACAGTCTGAACCACACAGATCCGATTTTTGCAAATATGACCCAGGACACTTGGATATGTGCTCCTGAAACTGATACATATCTGATCTTTTGACATGTGACTTCAGTCTGAACGATCACGTCACATTCATCCACCTACACGTTATCAACAAGACACAAATGTACACAAACATTCTTCTCGTCATATGAAAGTTGTTAATGAACTCCGTGTCACTGAAGTGAAGCACATCACTATTCCACCACTCTTGGCTCCGTCTCCACATCTACACGTTCCTTTCAACGGACTGTCCCACAAAACACCACGGCCAAAAACCTCGTCCTTCTCCTTTTCAATCTCCTCCTTAAAACAAGTAAGTTGTTCATGTTCTGGCTCCTTTACGAGAGGAACTTTAAAATCTCCAGGTGCTCAATGCTGCGTCCATGTTTGGACAACTTCTGTAAACACAGAGACGCTTGCTGCAGTTGACGTCGTCGTGTCTCCAGTCCATGCGGGACACTTTTGGGCCGTTTAATGTTCACACTTGAGATCACATACAAGTCACATTAAACTGGAAATGTGAACGACCTCGCAAAAACATTGGATTTCACCAAAAAAAATTGGAATCGAGCATTAAGCCCTGCAGTCTGAACGTGGCCTATTTCTTATTCTGTAAAACACTTTGAATTACTGTGTGTAATTTACCTTGCTTATACTTAGAGATTCTTGTATGATTACAGTACAGTCGTCCCTCGCTATAACACGGTTCACCTTTCATGGTCTCGCTGTTTTTTTTTTTTTGCAATTTTGCATGCTTTTTTTTTTTTTACAGTGTATGAATGTGCATAGTGTTCTGTAGACACTGTCAATCACTCTCCTCCATGTCCTGTCTCCTGTCTAGTACAGAATGTGCTGACTTTGCCATATTTCCATCAATGTTGGATCTGTATCAGTGTGATTCTGAAGTGCTGTATGTTTACAAGTTTTCTCCCTGACAAAACCCACAATGTCGACAAAACATTCTGCACCGACAAAGTCTCCTGCGCTCACACCCAAAAGACAGAGGATGATGTAACCATCACACAAAAAGTTGGACTTGTGGACACGCTGAAAGAAGACAGAAGTTACCGTGGTTGTGACAGAGTCCTGCGTTGGTACGAGCAAATAGCTGCTGAAATGGGCAGTTTTTAACATTCTGTAATTTTACGGGCGGGTATGCGGGCGGATAGACCACTACGCTGGAACACTGGTCCTTTCTCCTGCTGTCTCCCCCGAGCCCGTCCCGACAGTGAGTCCTGGTTTAGTCCTGGTTTAGTCCTAGTTCAGTCCTGATTCAGTCTGTGGCATAGGCAGTGCAAAAGTTCGATATAATCTCGGGTTACCGGGCAGGTGAGGCTGGGTGTGGTGTTGTACCGTGCGAGTGCGAGTCTCCAAAAATGGACCTGTACAGGACTGTGCGCAGTAGTATTACAGAATAAATGAATCTTCAGTTCGTTATATAAAGAAGGAGGAAAATAACAAAAGGATGACAGCAGCAATTAGTTTTAAGAAGGATTAAAAAAGGTTTGTAACTGTCCTGTGTGACAAAAAAGTGTATCAAGTGTGTGGTGATGGGTTTTACACACTTAAAACATTTAGAATCATTGTAAAATATAAAGTTGACTACTTTGTGGATTTCACCTGTTGTGGGTTATTTTTAGAACAACCCCATGATAAACGAGGGATCAGTGCATACACAAGTTTAATGTCATACTGTGGAACATGTCTATGGACAAAAGCGTTTTCCAGACCCTCCAGCACAAATGTTACACAGTGTACTTTAAAGTGTAAGCAGACGTCGACAGGAGTGACAGAAGTGAGTGTGGTGAGTGTGGTCTGCTGGGTGAGGGTTCGATGGACAGATGTTGTGTAAATGTGGACTGTGACACAGATTTGTGTTTCAGCTTCAGCGTTTGTGGATTGAACGTTTTTGAAAAGAGCGTCAAATGAAAAGAGGAAAGAGAGAGGCTCTCCCTCTCCACATTTGACTGAAAACAAATGTAGTTCAAGTTCCATCCGTCGGCGCTCAAATGGACTTTTTCAACCAGGTGAGATTCCTCGACTCTGCACCTGATTGGCTCATTTCTCTTCACCTCCTTTTGGGGTTTGTGCCGAAAATGAACCTGAGCCCTGGAGAGACAGAGATGGAGAGATGAGAGAGAGAGGAGAGAGGATGAGAAGAGAGGAGAGGGAGATAGAGGGAGAGAGGAGAGGAGAGAGGGAGAGAGAGAGAGAGAGAGGAGAGAGAGAGAGAGAGAGAGAGAGAGAGGAGAGAGAGAGAGAGAGAGAGAGAGAGAGAGGAGAGAAGAGAGGGAGAGAGAGGGAGAAAGGATAGAAGGAGAGAAGAGAGGAGGGGTAGAGGGTAAGGATGGGTGGAAGCAGAGGGAGAGAGAAAGGAGGAGAGGAGGGGAAGAGGGAGCAAATCCAAAAGTCCATTTTCCTGCTGTAATATCAGACACAAGTTACTGATCAGTTGAACAGACATGGATTTACTGAGTCATTGTTACTCCTTTTTTTTTTTTTTTTTAATTAGAAGTCATATTGATGTAAATAAATGAAGTAAAATATATAAATCTTGTCTTAATTAAATTAAATGATTTGTGATGAAATAATCAAATAAATATTACAAGTCTAGTGTTTAGTGGAGATGTAACGATATCCAAATATTATCATGATATACATCTCCTGGTCAAATATTTACTGTCATATTCTGAAGAGGTTAATATAAATGGAGATGGGACAGTTAAAATACCTTGTCAAGATTTTGGTGTGAATTATTTGCATCATAATCCCAAAAAATCAAGTAAAAACATATAACTTCATGTTGTCTGTGCTGAACTGAATCATGGGAAATGTAGTTCTGTATGTTCATAAGCTGTTGCAACTGTAAAACTGCATTTACGCAAAATAATTTTTGATTTGATATATTTTTACAGTCTACGATATTATTATTTTGACGATACAATCTCACCATATTTCAGTTATTGTTACATCACTAATATTTACTGATGAATCATAAATGGTATTTTTTATATAGCACACACACACTGCACACACACACACACACACACCCACATGCACACACACACACACACACACACACACACACACACACACACACACACCTGCACACACACACACACACACACACACACACACACACACTGCACATGCACACACACACACACACACACACACACACACACACACACACACACACACACACACACACACACACCTGCACATGCACACACACACACACACACACACATGCACACACACACACATGCACACACACACACACACCTGCACATGCACACACACACACACACACACACTGCACATGCACACACACACACACACACACACACACACACACACCTGCACATGCACACACACACACACACACACACACACACTGCACATGCACACACACACACACACACACTGCACACACACACACACACATGCACACACACACACACACACACACCTGCACACACACACACACACACACACACACACACACACACCTGCACACACACCTGCACATGCACACACACACACACACACACACACACACACACACTGCACACACACACATGCACACACACACACACACACTGCACTGCACACACACACACACACATACACACACACACACACCTGCACATGCACACACACACCTGCACATGCACACACACACACACACACACACACACCTGCACACACAGACACACACACACACACACACACGCACACACCCTGACACACAAACACACACACACACACACACACCAGGGTTTTAATTCTGTTAAGAGTGAGATTTGAACCATCAACCTTGAGATCAGTGGACAAACACTTGAACGGTCAAACGAACTGCTGCATAATTTTACTTCATTTATTTACATTAATATGACTTATAGCTTTAAAGAAAATGTAGTAGTATTTCCTCAGTAAATCCATGTCTGTTCATGGTGGAGGTAAATATATTTGACTTCATCCTGACAAATAAACTTAGTCTGATATTACAGCAGTGAAATTCCTTTAAAAGTGTGAGTGCAAATTGTTATAAGGATTTTTTCTACTAAATCTTACAAGTGATTTTTTCAGTGCAGAAAGAGAGACGGGGGAGAAAGAGTGAAGAAAGAGAGAAGGAGGGAGGGGAAAGGAGAGGAGAGAGAGAGAGAGGGATTTAGAGTGAAAAATACAGAGAGAGCACGTGCAGGGGAGGAAAAGAGGGAGAGAGACAGTTTGACGTTTGTCTTCCGTCAAAGTGAGCGTGTGGAGAACCAGAGCAGGTCGACTGGAAGTTTAACCAAATCTCTAAAACACAACAGAAGTTAAAGACACATTCTGTCACTTTTCTTTTCTGTTGTTTCTGTTGGATTTTCTGCTGCCTCTTGGCTCCATGGAGATGTTACTTCTTCCTCTGGGATTCTCCACGGTATGGCGTTAAACATATCTGTGTGGCCGTATCACTTTGTCAGCGCCCGATCTCCACGGAGACAAACCAGAGGACACCACTTGACCGAGTTATGAGTCAGATCTGTGGAGAAACGAGCCCAGACGCAATAAAAACACATGTCCAAGAAAATACTAGATACATACGTTTATTAGTTTAAAGGCTAGTTTACTTTTTTGACATTCTGAGTCCCACCTCCCTTTGCTCTCTGCACTAAGTCACTCCCCCTTCAGAGCACGTGCCCCCCGTAAATGAAACTCCTGCACATCACATCGGGTTGGTCAAGTTGCTGTTACAGTTTTGCATCTTGTTTTTGTTTATTTATGGAGAATCGTCGTACCGCAGCTGACCGCGAGGAAGGTTTGAACAGGTCCTAGGAAAGATCACTGGATGACTCAAACATGCACGGATGACTCTCAAACCTCTTCAGACATGTTTCTGATGAGGGAACGAGGTTATAAAGGTGGTAAAACTATCCAAAAAGTCGATATTTTTGCATACTACCCCGATACTACCCCCTCTTTAATGCTCTACCGTGTAATATTCCAGGAAAAGTGAAGCATCTCCATGGAGACGAGCAGGCGGCACTGGTCAGCGTCTCTTCATTACATTCACACTCTGCTGGTTCGCTGTAATAAAGTTGCTGTTGTTGTTTTTGTCTCTGAATTTTCCTCCTCGTTAATAACGATGACACTAATGAAACACCTCCTCCAGTCTGTCCCTTCTGCCGACGCGCGGACACACCTGGTCTCCACGGCGACGCCACCTGGTCTCCGCGGCGACGGCACCTGGACTCCGCGGGAGCCAATGGGAGCGGGGCGTTTGAGTCCCCGCCCTCCCCCCGAGAGTCACACGTCACGGTCCAAAAGCCAAGTCTTTAAGTGTTGACTTTTACAGACGGATCTCTGCTCGTTTGGCAACGCAGCTCCCACTCGCACCACCCACCTGGTCTCCACGGCGACGACGCCTGGTCTCCACGGTGACGACGCCTGGTCTCCACGGTGACGACACCTGGTGTACGCGGTGACGATGTCTGGTCTCCACGGTGACGCACAGGTGTGGAGCGGCCCTGGGAAGATTGTGTAATGAAACACCTTTATCTGAGCTCAGGCCAAAGACAGAGACAGAGACACAGAGAGACACAGAGAGACACAGAGAGAGACAGAGAGACACAGAGAGACACAGAGAGACACAGAGAGACAGAGACAGACACAGAGAGAGACAGAGACACAGAGACAGACACAGAGAGAGACAGAGACACAGAGAGACACAGAGAGACAGAGACACAGAGAGACAGAGAGAGACACAGAGAGAGAGACAGAGAGAGACAGAGAGACACAGAGAGAGAGACAGAGAGAGACAGAGAGAGAGACAGAGAGACAGAGAGAGACAGAGAGAGACAGAGAGACAGAGAGAGACAGAGAGAGACAGAGAGAGACAGAGAGAGACAGAGAGAGACAGAGAGACAGAGAGACAGAGAGAGACACAGAGAGACACACAGAGAGACAGAGAGACAGAGAGACAGACACAGAGAGAGACAGAGAGACAGAGACACAGAGAGACAGAGAGAGACACAGAGAGACAGAGAGAGACACAGAGAGACAGAGAGAGACACAGAGAGAGACAGAGAGAGAGACAGAGAGACAGAGAGAGACACAGAGAGACACACAGAGACACAGAGAGACAGAGACAGACACAGAGAGACAGAGAGACACAGAGAGAGACAGAGAGAGACACAGAGAGAGACAGAGAGAGACACAGAGAGAGAGAGAGAGACACACAGAGAGAGACAGAGAGACACAGAGAGACAGAGAGAGACACAGAGAGACACACAGAGAGACACAGAGAGACACAGAGAGACAGAGACACAGAGAGAGACACAGAGAGACAGAGAGAGACACAGAGAGACAGAGAGAGACAGAGAGACACAGAGAGAGACACAGAGAGACAGAGAGAGACACAGAGAGAGACACAGAGAGAGACAGAGAGAGACAGAAGAGACAGAGAGAGACACAGAGAGACACACAGAGACACAGAGAGACAGAGACAGACACAGAGAGAGACAGAGACACAGAGAGACAGAGAGAGACACAGAGAGAGACAGAGACACAGAGAGACAGAGAGAGACACAGAGAGAGACAGAGAGAGACACAGAGAGAGACAGAGAGAGACACAGAGAGACACACAGAGACACAGAGAGACAGAGAGAGAGACACAGAGAGAGACAGAGACACAGAGAGACAGAGAGAGACACAGAGAGAGACACAGAGAGACAGAGAGAGACACAGAGAGAGACAGAGAGAGACACAGAGAGAGACAGAGAGAGACAGAGAGAGACACAGAGAGAGACAGAGAGACACACAGAGAGACACACAGAGACACAGAGAGACAGAGACAGACAGAGAGAGACACAGAGAGAGAGAGACAGAGAGAGACCACAGAGAGACAGACAGACAGAGAGAGACACAGAGAGAGACAGAGAGAGACACAGAGAGAGACCAGAGAGACACAGAGAGAGACAGACACAGAGAGAGACAGAGAGAGAGACACAGAGAGAGAGAGACAGAGAGAGACACAGAGAGAGACACAGAGAGAGACACAGAGAGACAGAGAGAGAGACAGAGAGAGACAGAGAGAGACACAGAGAGACACAGAGAGACACACAGAGAGACAGAGACAGACACAGAGAGAGAGAGAGAGACACAGAGAGACAGAGAGAGACACAGAGAGAGACAGAGACACAGAGAGACAGAGAACAGAGAGAGACACAGAGAGAGACAGAGAGAGACAGAAGAGACACAGAGAGACAGAGAGACACACAAGAGACACACAGAGACACAGAGAGACAGAGACAGACACGAGAGAGACACAGAGAGACACAGAGAGAGACAGAGAGAGACACAGAGACAGACACAGAGAGAGACAGAGTGAGACACAGAGAGACACACAGAGACAGAGACAGAGACAGAGACAGAGACAGAGAGACAGAGACACAGACACAGAGAGACACAGAGAGACAGAGAGAGACAGAGAGAGACAGAGAGACAGAGTGAGACACAGAGAGAGACAGAGAGAGACACAGAGAGAGACAGAGAGAGACACAGAGAGACAGAGAGAGAGAAAACACACAGAGAGAGACAGAGAGACACACAGAGAGACACAGAGACACAGAGAGACAGAGACAGACACAGAGAGAGACAGAGAGAGACACAGAGAGAGACAGAGAGAGACACAGAGAGAGACAGAGAGAGACACAGAGAGACAGAGAGAGAGAAACACACAGAGAGAGAGAGCCAGAGACACAGAGAGAGAGAGACACAGAGAGAAACACAGAGAGAGAGAGACAGAGACAGACAGAGAGAGAGAGAGACAGAGAGAGAAAGACAGAGAGAGAGAGAGAGAGAGAGAGAGAGAGACACGGAGAGACAGAGAGAGAGAGACAGAGACACAGAGAGAGACAGAGAGATTAAGTAAGAGAGAGACTGAGAAGAAGAGAGAGGGAGAGAGAGTGTGTGAGAGGGACAGAGAAAGTAACAGAGGGAGAGAGAGAAGAAGAGAGGGACTGAGAGAGAGGGAGAGAGAACGGAAGTGTGGGATGAAGATATATATATATATATATATATATATATAGAGAGAGAGAGAGAGAGAGAGAGAGAGAGAGAGAGAGAGAGAGAGAGAGAGAGAGAGAGAGGTGCAGTGTAAAAGACAATAATCACTTTAATAGTGAGTGTGGTGTTTGCTGTTAAACAGAGATTTAAACACTTAAACATTATATAATGTGAAATGTTACAAATATTACACAGAGATTTGGGTTTGTCATGAATGATTTGATTGTTTTTATTCAGGTTCATGATAAAGACAAGAGACACTTTATTTAGAAGAAATTAGTGCTTAGTGTATGTGTGTGCCTGTATGTATATATATATATATATATATATATATATATATATATATATATATATATACACATATACATATATATATATATATATATATATATATATATATATATATATATATATATATATATATATATATATATATATATATATATATATATATATATGCATGGGTATGTATATGTGTATATAATGTGCATGTAGGTATGTATATATTATATCTGTGTATATGATGTGTACTATATCTGTGCAAATAATATACATATATTTGTTGTTGTTGTTAGATTTGTAATGCAGTGCAGGTACTGTGCAATTATCACTTACATTGTACAGGAAATGAGAAGTCTGTATATGTTCTTTGTTCATTTGGGACGGTAGAAAAAAGGGGTGGGGTTAAATAAGTATCTACTTCCTCCCACTCCGTTTTCGGACACAAGGAAAAATTGGCGTAACATTTATTTTGCCTGTTATTATAGAATAGAAATAGTTACTTTTTGTGTTATATCTATGTATTTACGTTTTTTTAAATTTATGTTCTGTGTATTACATATGAATATATGTTATAACACATGAATGAACATTCAGTCATATTCAGTCATTTATCCCTCAAGGAAAATGCAGTCTCTGAAGGCACCTGTGAGGAGCAGAGAGTCACTGTTGAATCTGGTCATTTGTGTAGGAGATTAGAGTCAGGACCTGAGTGTCTAACAACATGTCTACATTCAACTGTAAACATTTGATTTGTCTCCATGTGAGTGAAATAATATTGACCTGTACAGAGTTGTGATGTGATCAAACACTCATGTTTGTGTGAATGAAACAAAAAACAAAAAGCATAACAGCTCAACCACAGACTGTGTGGAGCAGCGACTCTACCCTGAGCTCCTCTTATCATCCCTCTCTGTCTTGTTTGTCTTCAGCTTTCCTCTTTCTCTCTCCTGTCTCTCCCCATTCCTCTCTTTCACCACCTTTCTCTGCTCTCTCATCCCTGTCACCTCTCTGTTTCCTTGTCACTTCTCCTCCCTCTCTTCTCTCCATCTCCTCCCTCTCTTCTCACCTCCCTCTCTCCCCTCCCCTCTCCTCCCTCTCACACCTCTCTCCTCTCCTCTCTCCCTCTTCTCTCCTCTCTCCCTCTCCTCTTTCCTCTCCTCCCTCTCTCCTCTCTCCCTCTCTCCCCTCTCTCTCCTCACCTGTCTCTCTCCTCTCTCTCTCTCCTGTCTCTCTCCTCTCTCTCCTCTCTCCTCTCCTCCCTCTCTCTCTCTCTCTCCTCTCTCCCTCTCTCCCCTCTCTCTCCTCACCTGTCTCTCTCTCTCTCTCTCTCCTCTCTCTCTCTCTCTCTCTCTCTCCTCACTCTCCTCTCTCTCCTCTCTCTCTCTCTCTCCTCACCTCCCTCTCTCCTCACCTCCCTCTCTCTCCTCTCTCTCTCTCTCCTCACCTCCCTCTCTCCTCTCCTCCCTCTCCTTCTCTCTCCTCTCTCTCTCGTTCTTCAGTGATTGCGTTGTCGTAGGTGAGCTGTGATTTGTGGTGGTGTTTCTCTAGGAGTAAACGACAGAGTCAGACCTGCTCCGCTCCGATACTCCGCTCTGATTTCCCCGACACACGACGCCTTCGCTGACCTGAGGGATCGCAGGAATCCTCATTACCGGGTCTCAGCCAGGAACGAGATACAGAGAGGTTCATTTACTTCACACCGTCTGCACTTCAGCATCCTCTGACATATTTCCCTGTTTCAGTGTGAAAGGAGCTCCACTCACTCCACACACTCACACAAATTATCACTTTTTTTTTTTTTTTTTTCATTTTGAATGAATTGTTTCTGTTACATTAAAGAGGCCATATTTCCTAAATCTGCTTTTGAAAGGTTTTAACTCTACATAAATATGTTTCATACTGGACTTGTCTTGGGGCCCGGTCAAGCAGAAGTAAACAACAAGGCCAAAAATTCAAGTTAATGCATCTGATATAAAAATGTATTCAACAGATACATATGTACTCTAGTTTATGAAACTGTTGACCTTTTTTCTGTACCATTTTTGGTTCTAAAGTTCCATACGTTTTAAACAGACCATGTATGAAACATGGAACAAAAATTATTTCCCAGATTTCAAAGACCTGCAAATCATGTAAATAAATGGATGTATTTCATCATATCTTGTGTTATTCCATCTTTGAACTGTTGATGAAGGTACAGGATTAAAAAAAAAAAAAAAAGTATTTAAAATGATAAAAATTTGCTTGGAAGGACTGACATATTTTATAGAAATAGTTTCCTTTCATTTTGAAGTAATATTAAAGTATTCAGAAGAAAAAAGTTGACAAATTATGTAAAATCCTGCACCTTCTACTTGTTTGTACAATTTTCCCTCCGTTACCATGACCTTTCTTAATAAAAAATCTCATTAGTCAAAAAGTAAGAGGTTTTTCAACCTAATCTTGTACCATATGGTAGAAAACTATATGAAGCAAATATTCAAACCAGTTTGTTAAGGATATGGAAGTGAGAACCAAGAGTTATCACTGTTTGGATTTATTGCCCAAAAAGTGCTGCATATTTCATTCCCTCTGTTACCAACATGAGTTTTTACATTTTTTGTCAACAACTTGAAAGAATATAACAGGTTTAACTTGACCCTGTTGGAGTGTAACTCTTTCCTACATTCTGATACTTTACTTATTTCAATAGTTCCTCTAGTTTCTGAATAAGAGACATTTAAATGTCAAAAATCTGCCCCTGTTTCCCTCCGTTACCACTTGACCTGACCCCTTGTTTTATACATGTTTGAGTTTTATACATTGTTTGCCCTGTGTTTGAGGCTTAAGTGCTCAGAAATTTTCAGTTTTCACCTTCCCCCTATCTCCGCCCATTATTCAGACATAAGATTCAAAATCTTAAAAAGGTCCAATATTAGTAGTGCTGTCAAGAGATAAAAAAATGGAGAGATTAATTAATTATGACCTGTAATTAATTAATCTAATGAATATCTTTTTTAATCTCACCTTAAAACTGGTGAGAAAAGCCTTCAATTTGAGGTGTTTTCATTTAAATTCATTATTACATTATTGTGGCAGATCAAAAGACTGATACAGAACAAAAAAAGTGACTTTATAAAGTCATTTATTGTTTAACAAAGATGCAGTCACATTCCACAGTATCATCATTATTATTACTATTACTAATCTGCATAAATAAACTCAACTTTACAACATATAAACCATAATCACTCTACATCAGGAGTGTTCACACTTTTTCAGCATGCGAGCTACTTACAAAATGACCAAGTCATAATGATCTACCTACTACAAAGCCAAGCAAACTGCACTGAAACACTCTGTGTCCCTTTTTGGACCCTCACCCACACTTTGAGAACCCCTTCTTTAAGAGATAATAATGAACATTTCCAAAAATGTTAAATTAACTCTTGAACAGATTGGACTCATATAAACACAGAGAAAATGTTCAAATTCAGTCTGTGAAAGTCAATTTTAACACTCCACTTTTTGCTGTGTAGAGATTGGCAGTTCCAGAGCTGAAATGATCCAAATGATTCTAGTGAAGTTGTGTGGAGTTTAAAAACACAATGGAGCACTTCCTGTATTACCACATGACATCACAAGGTGGAACAGAGTGTGTGAATGAAACAAAACACAACTCCAGGTCTGTTTGTGATGAGGAAACAACTTTAGAGCAGAGATTAGAAAACAGTGTAATAACGTAAAAAAAAAAAATGCATCTGAAAGCTGCTGGAATGAAGAAAACAGAGGAGGAAAAGTTCCACAGTGCAGCTTTAACTGGAGTCATATCACTGTGGTAACGTTTATGATCTGACAGTGTGTTGTTGTTTACTGCAGCCTGCGGTTGAAAGTTCATTCATAAAAACTCTCCAGTCCAATCTTCTGTCTGTTTCTCAAACGTAATTAAACCAAAGCTCAGAGGAGCATTTCTGCCACACTCCTGCGCTTATGAATCACAGAAGAAGACAAACAGGAAGCTCCTCCAGGAACTAGCATCTGCGCTAACCCCACTGAAGCCCATCACAACAGCAGACTTTATTAAACCCAATCGAGCGACTCATTACAAACACTCATGACTATTCTGCACAACAACCACCACGAGTAACAGAGAGACATCCACGAGTAACAGCCATGAGCGACATCCACGAGTAACAGCCATGAGCGACATCCACGAGTAACAGCCACGAGCGACATCCACGAGTAACAGCCACGAGCGACATCCACGAGTAACAGCCACGAGCGACATCCACGAGTAACAGCCACGAGCGACATCCACGAGTAACAGCCACGAGCGACATCCACGAGTAACAGCCACGAGCGACATCCACGAGTAACAGCCACGAGCGACAACCACGAGTAACAGCCATGAGCGGACATCCACGAGTAACAGCCACGAGCGACATCCACGAGTAACAGCCACGAGGGACATCCACGAGTAACAGCCACGAGCGACATCCACGAGTAACAGCCATGAGCGACATCCACGAGTAACAGCCACGAGCGACATCCACGAGTAACAGCCACGAGCGACATCCACGAGTAACAGCCACGAGCGACATCCACGAGTAACAGCCACGAGCGACAACCACGAGTAACAGCCATGAGCGACATCCACGAGTAACAGCCACGACGGACATCCACGAGTAACATCCACGACACCACGAGTAACAGCCACGAGGGACATCCACGAGTAACAGCCATGAGCGACAACCACGAGTAACAGCCATGAGCGACAACCACGAGTAACAGCCATGAGCGACATCCACGAGTAACAGCCATGAGCGACATCCACGAGTAACAGCCATGAGCGACATCCACGAGTAACGGCCACGAGTAACCACCACGAGTAACAACCGTGAGTAACGGCCACGAGTAACAACCGTGAGTAACGGCCATGAGTAATGACCACGAGTAACAACCGTGAGTAACAACCACGAGGAACGATCACGAGGAATGACCACGAGGAATGACCACGAGCGACAGCCACGAGCGACATCCACAAGGAATGGCCACGCCACGAGTCAGGACCACGAGTAATGGCCACGAGTAACGACCACGAGTAACGGCCATGAGTAACGACCATGAGTAACGACCATGAGTAACTACCACGAGTAACGGCCACGAGTAATGACCATGAGTAACGACCACGAGTAACGACCATGAGTAACGGCCACGAGTAATGACCATGAGTAAGGACCATGAGTAACGACCACGAGTAACGACCACGAGTAACGACCACGAGTAACGACCACGAGTAACGACCACGAGTAACGACCACGAGTAACGACCACGAGTAACTACCATGAGTAACGACCACGAGTAACTACCACGAGTAACGACCACGAGTAACGACCACGAGTAACGACCACGAGTAACGACCATGAGTAACGACCACGAGTAACTACCATGAGTAACGACCACGAGTAACTACCATGCCGCGAGTAATGGCCGCGAGTAACGACCACGAGTAACTACCATGCCGCGAGTAACAGCCGTGAGTAATGACCACGAGTCAACACAAATCCCTGCATTTACCATACTATCTGACAACAACAGGAGCCACCACATGACTAAACGCCTCAGTCAAGTTTGTCGTCCCATTGACAGACGCTGACTCGTGCAGTGGAGCAGACACTGAACTCACTCGTGTCTGGATGGATGAATGATGATAATAATGATAATAATGATAAGTGTTTGTACAGAGCTGTTTTATCCATTTTGGTGTGCTCTGTGGTTGAGGGCAGAGGATGAAGAGGAGCAGAGGATGAAGAGGAGCAGAGGATGAAGAGGAGCAGAGGATGAAGAGGAGCAGAGGATGAAGAGGAGCAGAGGATGAGAGGATGAAGAGGAGCAGAGGATGAAGAGGAGCAGAGGATGAGAGGATGAAGAGGAGCAGAGGATGAAGAGGAGCAGAGGGTGAGAGGATGAAGAGGAGCAGAGGATGAAGAGGAGCAGAGGATGAGAGGATGAAGAGGATGAAGAGGAGCAGAGGGTGAAGAGGAGCAGAGGATGAGAGGATGAAGAGGATGAAGAGGAGCAGAGGGTGAAGAGGAGCAGAGGATGAGAGGATGAGAGGAGAGAGGATGAAGAGGAGCAGAGGGTGAGAGGATGAAGAGGAGCAGAGATGAAGAGGAGCAGAGATGAGAGGATGAAGAGGATGAAGAGGAGAGAGGGTGAGAGGAGCAGAGATGAAGAGGAGCAGAGGATGAAGAGGAGCAGAGGGTGAAGAGGAGCAGAGGGTGGAGGATGAAGAGGTGAAGAGGAGCAGAGGATGAAGAGGAGCAGAGGATGAAGAGGAGCAGAGGATGAAGAGGAGCAGAGGGTGAAGAGGAGCAGAGGGTGAAGAGGATGAAGAGGAGCAGAGGATGAGAGGATGAGAGGATGAAGAGGAGCAAGGGTGAAGAGAGCAGAGGATGAAGAGGAGCAGAGGATGAAGAGGAGCAGAGGAAGAGGAGCAGAGAGAGGTGAAGAGGAGGCAGAGGATGAAGAGCAGAGGATGAGAGGATGAAGAGGATGAAAGAGGAGCAGAGGATGAAGAGGAGCAGAGGGTGAAGAGGAGCAGAGGATGAAGAGGAACAGAGGGTGAAGAGGAGCAGAGGATGAAGAGGAGCAGAGGGTGAAGAGGAGCAGAGGATGAAGAGGAGCAGAGGATGAAGAGGAGCAGAGGGTGAAGAGGAGCAGAGGATGAAGAGGAGCAGAGGATGAGAGAGGATGAAGAGGATGAAGAGGAGCAGAGGATGAAGAGGAACAGAGGATGAAGAGGAGCAGAGGGTGAAGAGGAGCAGAGGATGAAGAGGAGCAGAGTGACCGTGCGGTGTTAAATCGGTGTGACATGTTGTTTTAGAGGCGGCTGATTCCCGTCGCTGGTGTTTCGTGGTTATCTGCCGGAGCTCAGGGCGGCCGGGGGATTGGTTTGTCCAGATTTGGTGAAGGATTTTGGGGATTATCTGACCTCCTGCTCTGCTCCTGTCACGGCGGGCGACAGGTGCAGGAGGAGCAGGCGATAATGGAGAGAGCGTTAAAGCCTGACAGATCCAATAGACTAAACCTGCACTGATCAAGAGCACAGATGGAGAGAGATCGCTACAAAGATGAGAATTTTAAAGGAGGGTTTCCCCACATCTGAGACAAAAATTCAAATCAAAAATAACTTTTACTGACAACAATTATAATGCTGATTGATTCTTAATTACAAAAACACTGGACATGTTATCATTTGGTGTTTTCTCCAGACGATTCTCGAGCCTCACATGAGTCTCATCTGTGCTGCCACTTTTAAAGCTGAAATCCACTTGCTTTAAAGGTTGTATGGAGGATTTTTTTTTTTTTGTTTCAAATTGTCAGTGAAAGTTTAAAATATCATTACAGGGACGCAGCAGCCTTGTAATTATGATGACCAAAAAAAAAAGAAAATCTATCAAGTGTGGACGTAGTGAGGGCAGATAAACATCAGCCAATAGAGGCTTTGCACCGTCACGTGACCCCTATAGCAACGGTAACTACGCCGCCATAACACTGGGTACACTATGTCATTGACTTCAGCAGCATCGGATTTGTTGTGGATTTGGTTGTTCTAGACCAGAGGTGCTCACACTTTTTCAGCATGCGAGCTACTTACAAAATGACCGAGACATAATGATCTTCCTAATACAAAGCCAAGCAAACTGCACTGAAACACTCTGTGCTCCTTTTTTGGACCCTCCCCCACACTTTGAGAACCCCTTCTTTAAGAGAACTTCCTCTGGCACTTTACACAAAACTGTGAAAAAAATGAAGGAAGATTTTTAAACCTGTTCTTTAAAGTTCCAAACTGGAGTTGCATTCTTTTCTGGTTTTGCAGTGATATTTACCAGCCTCTGCACGTTTACCAAACCAAACGCACATCGTGACAAACACAGATGCATTTGTGCACTTTTGTTAGGCAAACTTCAGCCAAATGTGGCAGTAGGTCTGTTCTGTAGATCTGCTCTATGCTGTAGACCTGCTTTGTGCCAACACTGGAACATAAATTTAGACTGGTTTTTGCTTCACGTTTGGTCTTGCTCTTCTAATCAGCCGCACTGTGGGAGGGGCTTGTGTTCGCTGTACGCAGGAAGGAGCGAGAGCGTGAAAAGGCGAGGGGCGGCGTGCTGACGTGAGGCAGATGGACAGGTAGGATGTTTAGGAAGTTGAACCTGCCCTGTGATGCACGCTGGTACACGAGGGCACACGCTGTTGCAGACGAGCCGTGCATAGGGAGCGTGTGTGTTTTGGGATGTGCTGTAGAGTCTCCGCGGGTTTCAAATGAGCGCACAGGCTGCACTGAGACGCCCCACACGCTCCTGCACCCGCTACAAGTTTATTACCAACAGCAGCGGCCGTAATGAAATATGATCGCACTTGTTGAGTGTCAGACCTTGAGTGAGAGACAAGACCGAGTCCAAACGCGATCGAGTCCGAGATGAGACACGGCGATCTACCCACATGACCTTGGCGATTGACTGGTAGATTGCGATCGACGTATTGAGCACCCCTGTTCTAGATGCTCTGAACGGGATAAAACGATTTGTTTCTTCACTGTTCCTCTGGAAATTACTCATCAGGAGCTCAAACAAGGGAATTCAAAAAACAAAAAAAAAAAAAAAAAAACGGGAATTATGGCTAGAGAACATAAATAGCGAAGAGATTTCCTCTGGTACCATCAAGACACACTCACGTCACTTTTATCAAGGTATTTGCTATTTAAATAGTTTCATAGTTTATTTAATGAGAGAAGCACATTTACTGAACTAAAATGTAAAAAGAAAACATTTACAGTGTGAGTGGCAGTAGAAACTGTATCTTCCAACGCACATATAAACATGTCACTCTTCGTAGGACCCATGTTTTCTTTATTGTCTTGTTTATCCACAACTATGTCTTCTAGAATGAATCACTTTTTGCGAGTGGATCTTTCTAACATTTGCAAGGATCTTTTCATGGCCGATTCTTTCGAGGTTCGGCTCACAGACTCTTCGACTCGTGCTTCATGTTGATCACAGGAGCCCAGTGTGGGTTCGTTGAATCGTAAACTAGTGCGGGTTTTCCTGGATAAATTAATGAAATTTTAGTTCAGTAAATGTTCTCCTTTCATTAAATAAGCTATGAAACAATTTAAATAGCAAATACCTTGATGAAACTTTGGGGGTCTTGATGGTACCATTGGAAATCTTTTCACGGTTTATTTTCTCTAGCCATAATTCGCGTCTTTTTTCGATAATTCCCTTGTTTGATCCTGATGAGTCATTTCCAGAGGAACTGTGAAGAAAAGATTCGTTTTATTCCTTTCAGAGCGTCTAGAACAACCAAATACACAACAAAACTGCTGAAGTCAATGACATAGTGTGCCCGGTGTCATGGCGGCGTAGGTACCGTTGCTGTAGGGGTCACGTGATGGTGCAAAGCCTCTATACAATAAATCTGACACAATTTACTGAAATAAGTGGAAGAAATCACATACAGGGCAATGAAATTAGAAAACAGAAAACAGAACTAGTGATGTGCACTTTAAAAACACACAGGATCAGTTGGATGATGTCAACAGAGACTGACTAAATAGTAAACAGGATTATACAAACACATAAGTAGTACACACAAGTACATAGAAGTGAAAGACAGAATAAAAAACAGCATTATGACATGACTGGAGAGTTAAGAGTTCATGTGTTCATGTGGCGGCGGCTGTGATTTCAGTCTCTTACCGCCGTCTGCTCCGCTTGGATGACTCCTCTCTGTTTTCATAATTAAACGGTTTTTGAGGCTCAGACCTGAGAAAATAACATTTATGTAAATGGAGAGTGAGCGGATCAGTGACGCGACGTGTGACAGTTTTCAAGAAGAGAAAGAATCACCGGAATGTATTTTTCAAACATGAGTGGCGAAAGGGGGTTGAGATGTGCTTTTATTTTATCTTTTGTAAATAATCTTTCATATGATCTGTGTTGTTTATGATGACATGAGGTCAGATATAACTGAAGTAACAAATAACTGAAGTGTCCGTGGGGAATGCAGTGATCACATAAAAGAGGAAATACATTCAACTGTGTTTTAATGATGTGGTGAACATTTGTGTAGAGCACACGTGTCAAACATACGGCCCGGGGGCCAGATCCGGCCCTCCAAGACCTTTAATGTGGCCCTCGGCTGATTTTCTACTAAAATATTTAAATTATATTTTCTATTAAAATCTTGTTAATTTTCTGTGGTGTTTATCACAGCAGCGTCTCCAGCGTCTCTGTACGTGGCCCCTCCCACCACAAATGAAGACTTGTCTCTTTCCAAACGCTCTTAAAGGACGATCGTTTTGACTGTTGACCGTGACACCCTCATCAGAAAAATGTCCAACATGAGAAAAGTGGAGCCAAGTGCAGGATTTTAAAACAAAAATTGACTTATTCCTGTTTACATACAAGTTAATGTTAAAACATTGTGTTGATATTGCATTTTTTTTAAGTTTCAGGTTGTTCATAATATTATAATATTTTGTAAAAGAAAGAGTTCATCAATTAAAAAAAGATTTCTGTAATAGATTTGTGTTTCTCTGCACAAATATTTGAACTTATTGATATTTTTGGGGTTTATATGCCATGAGTTTTCTGATCCAAACACTTTGGGATCAAAGTAGGTTGGATACAGCCCTCGGACCAAAATGAGTTTGACACCCCTGGTGTAGAGGAAACCTGCAAACAGTGTGTGTCTGCTAAAGTCCATCACTTCTGCTGTGTGCTGGAGGCCAAATCAACACAAATCTAATACATACATCATGAATTTCAGACGTCCGGTCATTGCACAATTCATACTGGGAAGGATTTTCTGAAAAAGTGAGCATCAAACCTCCATGTTTGTTTTCCCAGTGGGATGAGTCTATTGACAAAGTCGATTTTTTCAAGTCTTTTGAACCATATCACTTTTGTTTCTCCTTCTGGTATCGTCATGTTTTAGTTCTGGGATTTGGACATCGTAATTGTGTGGTTGTTGGGTGTTGGATCTGCACTATAGAGACCTGAACCAGGACTGAACCAGGACTGAAGTGACCATAATCTCCTTTATGGAGATTATGACTACATGTATAATCATGCAAAATGTATAATAAAATTATTTATTTATATTTATTTATTTAATTATAATACAATACATTTACAAAACAATATTATATCTATTCTAACTCATATCTTTCAGTAGAAATCACATGTTTTTATTACTGTTGTGACAGTAATTTAGATTGTGGAAAGATTTCTTTCAATCTGTCTTTGTGTAAATGAATGTGATTTGTACCTGAAACCCAGAGCAGTCATGAACATGTGTAAAGGTTCATCAGACACAACTGTCTCCTCCTTCAGGAAGCCCTTTGTTATCATCAACTGTATGTTCATTTAGCACCAGCCTCTGAAACCAAAGTCACTCTGCTTTGATATGTATGTAACTTGTATTTCTGTGTAAATACTCAGAGCTCAAATGCTCTGGGGCAGATACGTCGGCAGATACTGGAGAGATACTTGGAAGTGGGGAGATGTAGTAGGAACATACTGCTGGTGGGGTGGGGAGAGGCTGTTGGGCTTTGGCCAGAACAGACGTAGGCCCTGTCCATATCTGCTGTAACAAGAATAAACCTCGACCTATATTCCAAAAACTCATCGGGCTTCTCAAATGGATTCATTATTTATCTTCAAGAGATATATTATTTTTGCCACAACACGGTGTAAATGAAAACGATGCATAAACTATTCATGTTTGAATCATCTCAAACTCAATCAGGTTATGTTGACAGGTGAAACTTATGAAACAGGTGAGACAGATGAAACAGGTGAGACAGGTGAGACAGGTGAGACAGGTGACATGACAGTGACACAGATGAAACAGGTGAAACAGGTGAGACATGAAACAGTGAGACAGGTGAACAGGTGAGACAGTGAACGACAGGTGACAATGAGACAGGTGAGACAGAAACAGATGAGACAGATGAAACAGGTGAGACAGATGAAACAGATGAGACAGGACAGGTGAGACAGGTGAGACAGATGAAACAGGTGAGACAGGTGAAACAGGTGAGACAGATGAAACAGGTGAGACAGGTGAAACAGGTGAGACAGATGAACAGGTGAGACAGGTGAACAGGTGAGACAGACAGGTGAAACAGGTGAGACAGATGAGACAGATGAGACAGGTGAGACAAGACAGGTGAGACAGATGAAACAGGTGAGACAGATGAAACAGATGAGACAGATGAGACAGATGAGACAGGTGAGACAGGTGAGACAGGTGAAACAGGTGAAACAGGTGAGACAGATGAGACAGATGAGACAGATGAGACAGGTGAGACAGGTGAGAGATGAGTGCTGCACCCAGGGACCCATCTCCATCTGAGGAGCTCAGTCACACGGAGGAGCTCGGAGTAGAGCCGCTGCTCCTTCACGTCCGGAGGAGGACACACCGGAGCTCTGGAAACCACAGGAGCTCGTCAAAGAACTGGAGAAGGACAAAGAAAACAAACTGTCCAGTATTAAAGCCACACTCTGGATCATGCTGGTAAAACATCCCCACAGAGACAAAGATGGCTGTAATTTGTGACTTGTAGAAGAGGCTGGATCTGGAGCACAGAGAGTGACGGTCCTCTGTCCAAACTCAGGACGGTCCAATCGGAGATGCTCATTTGTGTCACGAGTCTCTCAAATGTAGAAATAACTCTTCTCCAAAATCCTCCTGTCACTCAGAATAAAATCTAGAACTTATAACAAAGACAAATAACAGTTTAGTGCTTTGTTTGTCTGTGTGTTTTTATATCTGAACAGACCATGCACCTCTCTGATTGGTTAATCCACCTGTCAGTCACAGCCTTTGGAATCAGGGAGACAGGATCCCAGCACGTCCACACACGTTTGGAAAGTTTAGTGGGTTTATGTACAGCCCTCTCTCAGTAAGTTGTCAGTTTCCTTCTTCACTGACGCCGAGATCTGGAGCGAGCAGATTTCAGAGGAGATGTTCTTCAAAGATCTGTGAGTCCGTGGCTTCAGTCTGGGCTTTGTTTGACTTTAGATAAATCCAGACACGATCAGGGTGATTTACTCTGCTCTGATAGGACGAAAATCACCACGGAAACAAGTAACAAGGGACCAAAGAGTGGACACCCAGCTTTTGTCTCAGCTTCTCTCTTTTCTTTCATGTGAATAAATCTAAATTACAGAGACTCTGTAACTCTGCAGCTCAACAGTGGACGCCTCCTTTGACATTCACAACCTTTTACATCAAATAATATTGAACGACCGTTATTACACTAGTTTCTCTTTTGTGCTGATGTTGTTTTCTCATCACAAACACACCTGGAGTTGTGTTTTGTTTCATTCACACATGTTTAACTCACAAACTCGAGCTTGTGATGTTATGTGCTCCATTGTGCTTTTAAAGTTCTTACACCTCCACTAGAATCTTTTGGATCATTTTAGATGCCACAAGATGGAACAGAACATTTTGAGCCTTGGTACGACGGAGTCAGATTAAAAAAAAAAAAAATGCTGGCGCTACGAGAATAAAGTCGTAACATTTTGACATTAAAGTCGTAAAATTATGAGAATAAAGTCGAAGCCAGAAAAAGTCATAATTTTACAGGAATAAAGTCGTAATATTATGAGAATAAAGTCGAAGTTAAAATAAAGTTGTAATATTATGAGAATAAAGTCATAATATTACGAGAATGAAGTCATAATAAAATCAAAGTCAAAGTGAAAAATGCAGCAGAAGAAAAACCTTGTTTTTCAATATAAAACCAAAAATAAGAAAATGAACAACAATTTTCTTCATTATTTGCGCCTCTGGACTGAACCAGGACTAAACCAGGACTAAACCAGGACTAAACGAGGTCCGAGACTAGGACTTAGACTGGGATGAGACAAGGACTGAGACCAGGATTGAGACCGGGAACAGGACCAGGACTGAAAACGGTTTAGTCCTGGTTTAGTTCAGATTCAGTCCTGGTTCAGTCCTGGTTCAGTCCGTATGCGGCACATTAGTCCCGCATTGCATTTAAAGTCACGGAAACGCCATTTCCCATTTCCGTGACTTAAACCAGGACTAAACTAGGACTAAACCGTTTTCAGTCCTGTCTGGCCCCGGCCTCAGTCCTGGTTTGGTCCCGGTCTCAATCCTGGTCTTTCTGGTTTGATTCCGGACCTGGTTTAGTCCTGATTCAGTCCTGGTTCAGTCGAATGAACGAATGATACACGGATTCTTCTCCTTTACAAAATGCTCCAAATTCTCCATTCTCCACTTCTTCAGAGTTTCCGAGCAGCCGATATTCTCCTAATATTACCACTTTATTTTCACTACGACTTTATTCTCGTAAAATTATGACTTTATTCTCGTAAAATTACGACTTTTTCTGGCTTCAACTTTATTCTCATAATATTACGACTTTAATGTTGAAATGTTACGACTTTATTCTCGTAGCGCCAGCATTTAAATTTTTTTTTAATCTGACCCTTATACTCCGTCGTACCTTGGAGATGAAGACAGACTAATAATAACGTGCTACTCAAACATGTGAATGAAACAGAACACCGGTGTTGGCCTCTTTTTTACAGTCTTGGTCTTGTCTTGGACTCGAGGTCTGAGTGCGATCATATTTCATGATGGTAAATGTGCAGAGGTGCAAAACCAGGAAGATCAAGTCACTGTAAATGTTCTGAAGTGGAAAAAAACTCACTTGATTCACTTTGAAGCAGTTTTGTGCAAAGTGCCAGTGGAAGTGGGATTTTCGGTGCAGTACAATTTACTTGGATAATCTTAAACCTAAATGAAGATTAATCAGATCAAATGGAGATAGATTTATAAAAACATTGACATAAATGTGCCAAAATATCTGTAAAATACAAATACATGTAGAAAATGACAAAGAAGGTCTTGATTTGGTCTCGATGGGCTGTGGTCTCAATCTTGTCTTGGTCTCGACCTTTATAATTCTTGGTCTTGTCCTGGTCTCAGGACCCTGTGATCTGGACTGGTCTTGGTCTCAGGACCCTGTGGTCTGGACTGGTCTTCCTGGACTGGTCTGGTCTCAGGACCCTGTGGTCTGGACTGGTCTTCAGTCTCAGGACCCTGTGGTCTGGACTGGTCTTCGGTCTCAGGACCCTGTGGTCTGGACTGGTCTTCAGTATCAGGACCCTGTGGTCTGGACTGGTCCTGGTCTCAGGACCCTGGTCTGGACTGGTCTTGGTCTCAGGACCCTGTGGTCTGGACTGGTCTTCGGTCTCAGGACCCTGTGGTCTGGACTGGTCTTCAGTATCAGGACCCTGTGGTCTGGACTGGTCTTCAGTCTCAGGACCCTGTGGTCTGGACTGGTCTTCAGTCTCAGGACCCTGTGGTCTGGACTGGTCCTGGTCTCAGGACCCTGTGGTCTGGACTGGTCTTCAGTCTCAGGACCCTGTGGTCTGGACTGGTCCTGGTCTCAGGACCCTGTGGTCTGGACTGGTCCTGGTCTCTGGACCCCTGTGGTCTGGACTGGTCCTGGTCTCAGGACCCTGTGGTCTGGACTGGTCCTGGTCTCAGGACCCTGTGGTCTGGACTGGTCTTGGTCTCGTTTAGTGTGGTTTTAACTTCAACACTAATGACACTCGTCCGATCATTTTAGGCTCCTTAAAATCTTTTGTTTTGTCGAGTTAAAGTTTGAAATGTGCTTTTGAACTGAAGACCGTCGCGTCACAGACTTGAGTGACTGACTGTGTAATTAAACTCTTAAAGAAACATTTGGAAAATGTGTCAAAACTCGGATGGATCGAACGACAGGAGCCACACGAGCCACATGAGCCACAGGAGCCACAGGAGCCACACGAGCCACAGGAGCGACGCCTGCCTCTGACACTGCTCTTTCCTCTGAACGGTCCAAATCAAATCCACTGTTTAAATCTACAGAGAGAAAGAGAGAGAGAGAAGACAGGGAGAGAGAGAGTGATAGGGATGGGGTAGGGGGAAAGGAGGGAGAAGAGGAGAGAGCAGGAGGAGGGATGGAGAGGTGGAGTGACAGAGGGAGATGAATGAATCCATATTTCAGAGGATAATAATAATAATAATAATTATTATATATATTTTGTAAATTTGTTTCTAGTGACATACATTTACTCCTACTTGAGTCCTATTTGTATTGAAGTAGCAGTACTGTTACTTGAGTAAAGGTTGTAGTTGGTCTTCACTGTGAGTGTCGTGATGATCTGAAATAATGTGAACATTTGTGTTTCTTGGAGTTGATCAGATCTGACTGTGTTTGTATAAATGGACATGAGTGACCTGCACATTCCACAAGACGTGTTCATGGGGACGCCCCGTACCTGTTCAGATTCAGTCACTCTACATGATCCTGGATTTTTATTTTGCTGCTGTTTTGTCCACAAATCAATTCCTAAATATTGAACTCGAACCATCACCGCAGACCTCAGTGAGCTTCATTTGACTGGAGCCGAACGCTGTGAGTGACGTCACACTCCTTTAGTGTGTGGATGTGATTTAGTTTGTCTCATTCTTGTGTCGTGCAGATCCAGTGCAGTACAAATATTACAGTACACGAGACACTTGAATTACTCTTAGTACTTTTCCCAAACGCTCACAGGGAGGAGAGACACAGCACGTGTCACGTGTTTATTTCAGCCTATTAAAAGTTAAATAAAGACTGACATGAAAATAAACTGGTTTACAGACTGAGGGCTCCGCGTGTGACACGTGATCAGACTTTGGGGAGTTTCGTCTCAAACCTTTTGTAAAGCTCATTCATCTTGTGTTTTGTGTTGACAATAATAAAGTGCACAGCTCTGACTGTTGACTTTATTTACGAGGGGGACGTCAGTGACGCTGGTGACGCACGGGGAGAGAGAGCACGCGCGGCTTTATAGCTCCTCGCGCTCTGTTTTCTGGGACTTTAGAGGAGCGGGACACAGACGGGACCGGGCCGCTGGATATGTCACGTGCTTCTTTTTTTTACTCTGTCCTCCCGTTCACCAGAGCCTCCACCCGCGCGCCCTGAGCGCACCCTGAGGACCTCCACCCGCGCGCCCTGAGCGCACCCTGAGGACCTCCACCCGCGCGCCCTGAGGACCGGAGCCGCGGTGCCAAGCGCACGAAACATAGACTGTATCCAGAAGTAAAAGTACACGTAGAGCGTGTATAGAAGTACACATACACAGTCTGTGCCAGGGGCGCGTGCCATGCGTCTCCGCGGCGGCTCCACGCGCACCCTCTGACCGCCGTCCGCGGTCCGGACATGAAGAGCACGCGCAGGTGTCGCGCGCTGCTGTCCGTGGGTCTGAACTTCGCGGCGCTGCTCTTCTCCACCACGGCGTTCATGAGCACGTACTGGTGCGTGGGCACGCAACGCGTCCCCAAACCCACGTGCAGCAAAGTGCGCCGCTTCAACTGCATCGACTACGGCGTGAACGAGACGGACCAGAGCAAAGTGCACTACAGCTGGGAGACCGGGGACGACCGCTTCCTCTTCCGCCGCTTCCACACCGGCATCTGGTACTCGTGCGAGGAGAACGTGCACGAGGGAGGTGCGTGACGGGCTCATACACACACGGACATTTCACACACGTACAACTGAAGAGTTTTAAGTTTGTGTTTACAGTCACATGACCTGATGCACACGACCCACAGACCCGAGGTCACTCACACAGAGGTACACTTCACACAGAGTCACACTTCACACAGAGATACACTTCACACAGAGTCACACTTCACACAGAGATACACTTCACACAGAGTCACACTTCACACAGAGATACACTTCACACAGAGGTACACTTCACACAGAGGTACACTTCACACAGAGATACACTTCACACAGAGGTACACTTCACACAGAGGTACACTTCACACAGAGGTACACTTCACACAGAGGTACACTTCACACAGAGTCACACTTCACACAGGTGTCCAGTCCTCCCCCACACGGGTGACATATTGATCCAGCTCACGTCCAACATGTGGAGTCTCTCTCATCACACACACCTGTCCCTGGGTGCTTTGGGTAGAGCCACTGCTCCTCTCCTCTGAGTCTCAGAGCGCACAGCGAGTCACTCTGACTGACAGACAAACTCTAGAGACAAATAGAGACAGAGGAAAAGAGAAGGAAAGAGGGGAAGAGAGAGAGAGAGAGAGAGAGAGAGAGGACATGAGCTGCTGTGGATCTGAACAGAAGAGTAAGAATCAGATGATTATTCCCAGCCCCAGAACAGAGAGAAAAACAGATGGACAGAGGAGGAGAGAGAGAGAGAGAGAGAGAGAGAGAGAGGGAGAGAGAGAGAGAGAGAGAGAGGGGAGAGAGGGGAGAGAGAGAGAGAGAGAGAGAGAGAGAGAGAGAGAGAGAGAGAGAGAGAGAGAGAGAGAGAGAGAGAGAGAGAGAGAGAGAGAGAGGGGAGAGAGAGAGTTGTGTTGTTCTTCTCTGGGACACATTTATATATATATAATATAATAAAAGAAGTTTCTTGTAACAGTAGCTGCAGAGGTGTTTTTATCATCTGTGCATAAAGTCAAAAAGTTGAGTCAGACACTCCAAGTGTTGATAAAATAATAATATTTATATTTATACCATAAGATATTTATATATAATATAAATGTTGAAGTGAAAGTCATCCTCTCTCTGCTTCAGCTTCTGTTTGATTTCGTCAGTGAGGCTTTAGCCTCTTACTCTGTGTCCTGCCAAAATGATGTCATGCAAGTCTCACACGTCGCCATGACGACCAGCAGAGTGCTGATTGGTTCCTTTGGACTTAAAAAAAAAAAAATATATATATATATATATTTTTATGATTTATAGGACATATTTAAATGTAAATATTTAACACAATATGTAAATGTTCAAATGTTGAAACAGAGTGAGCGTTTCATTTGTTGTGTGTGCTGTTTGGATTCTTGTGTGTGACAGTGTTTGTTGTGGATAGGTCCAGGAGTTACAGAGAGGTCAAGCACAGTGACAGGGTCGCCTCACAGCAGCACAGACCCTCTGGAATCTCGGGTGTTTGTGTGGGAGTTTGCATGTTCTCCCTGTGTGTGGGTGGGTTTCCTCTGGGCCCAACATCCCCCCCCCACTGTCACTTTAGACGTACTCACAGTGAGCAGAGTAACCACAGCGTTTACTCTACTCGAGTATTGTTACTTCAGTAAAAGTCAGACTAAAAGTATGCTGCTAGAAAATACACAAAAACATAATACGACACTACAAGTGGACAAACCTGATGTGATGTGCAGGAGTTTCATGAACAGGATGGAACCTGACTGTGTTGTGATAGTGCTCTGAAGGGGGAGTGACTTAGCACAAGGAGCAAATGGAGTGAAACTTGTAAAATATGGGAATAGGTTGTTTTAGTGAATATTACATTTTCCAGAAACCTTCAAAGGGAACGTGAATATGTAAATATCTGATGAAACAAAACACAAGTCCAGGTGTGTATTTGAGGAACATTATAACAAAGCTTAAATCTCACAGGAGTCACTTGAACCGTCCTGCTGCCCTCACTACATTTTTGTACATCTGTGCTTTTCTTTTTAGTATAACTTTGGCTACATTGCACCAAATAACACCAAAATTGGCCAGTTTGTGTATTTTTAATGTCTGTGTTTTTTCAAGCTCACATTAATTAAACAGTCTATAATCAAAATACTCACACTTCTGCTCCTTCCGTACAGTTTTGTCCCATTGACTTCCATTCAAAATGATTTTGTTTACTGCCATAACTTTAATGTTTATTGCTAGGTGTGTTCTATCAAAAACGACAAATAGAATCGATCGATTAAAATCACAAAAAACTTATTCCCTTTCCAATACAATTCTAATACAGAGCTCTGGGTCAGATCGGGGTCCCTAAAGTATAGAGGACTTACTGTATTTTCTGGGCTATTAGACGCGCTCTTAAGCCTCCAACTCCATCAAAAAACGACTGTGCGCCCACAATCCAGACGCCCTATACACGAATCCACTCGAGTGTCCCAGCACGACTTCAGTAAACTACAAAGCCGCACCATGTAAACACGCATGGAGAAGACAGAGATCACACAGCCAAAACCACCCACAGACACACTCATCACTCCACGCCAACGAGGAACGGAACGGAGGAACAAACCGAAAAAGCCACGAGTGCAATGTGCCACTTCTAGACACAATGAACAACTGAGTCACTGCGAACACGCCGACAATCCGTTGGTCCCAGACAGCACCCTCCCTACACACCACAACTGAACAAAGCCCAGAGTCACCGTGAACGCCACAAACAAACAAAACCACTCACCCATCACACTGTTGTGTTTCCTTTAAAGTCCCACGCGGTTTCTTTGTGAAAAAAGTTTGACAATAGACCATTTAATGACAGTGCGTCTTATAATCCAGAACACCTAATTCGCCATTTGAGGAGCGTTCGTTCCTCCGTTCCGTTCCTCGTCGGCGTGGAGTGATGAGTGTGTCTGTGGGTGTTTTTGGCTGTGCGGTCGCTGTCTGCTCCGTGTGTGTTTGTAGTTTTACTGAAGTCGTGCTGGGACACTCAAGTGGATTCGTGTATGGGGCGCTCTGGATTGTGGGGCGCACGGTCATTTTGTGATGGAGTTGGAGGCTTAAGAGCGTGACCTATAGCCCGGAAAAAACGGTTACTATTTTTAAAGGCTTGCACAAGGTTTTAACATTCAATAGAAGTAAAATACATCCTCTTTAAAACGTTACAAGTAAATGTAAAGTATTTTCCGGGCTATTACACACACTCTTAAGCCTCTAACTCCATCAAAAAACGATCGCGCCCCACAATCCAGAGCGCCCCATACACGAATCCACTCGAGTGTCCCAGCACGACTTCAGTAAACTACAAAGCCGCACCACGAAAACCCGCATGGAGAAGACAGCGACCGCGCAGCCAAAAACACCCACAGACACACTCATCACTCCACGCCGACGAGGAACGGAACGGAGGAACAAACCGAAAAAGCGAGTGCAATGTGCCACTTCTAGACACAACTGAACAACTGAGTCACTGCGAACATGCCAAAAGTTTGACAATAGACCATTTAATGACAGAGCGTCTTATAATCCAGAGTGTCTAATTCGCCATTCGAGGAGCGTTCGTTCCTCTGTTCCGTTCCTCGTCGGCGTGGAGTGATGAGTGTGTCTGTGGGTGTTTTTGGCTGTGCGGTCGCTGTCTGCTCCGTGTGTGTTTGTAGTTTACTGAAGTCTGTGCTGGGACACCTGAGTGGATTCGTGTATGGGGCGCTCTGGATTGTGGGGCGCACAGTAGAGATGCGAGATTGCGGTTACAGCGGGTGGATGACGTGACGAAAAATAATATTTTAATTAAATTTGTGCGGGTGGCGGTTTAACTACTCAAATGAAAGAATATATATATTACAGGTTATATTGTTAAGTGTTATGGCGCGTTTATTGAGCCCACGCACTCACGGTGAGGTTCCGAACAGGGAGTTAAACCCTGAGCAAAGAGCAGCGTTTTGTTACGAACGATTAAGAATGCGAACATGCACGTTGAGCGAATTTTGGAATGAATGAGCTCTAGAGTTTGCATTTTTTACGAGTCTCTTTAGTTTGTTTGCTATATGATTGTTCTAAAATCTAAAATCAATGGGCAGATGGCGGGCGAGTGCGGTTTTGAAAATTGGTCAAAACCTTGGGTGCAAATGGACAGCGAGCGGATGATGAGTTTTGTGTCGTGGTTGCGGATGAAAAAATAGCCCATCCGCGCATCTCTAGCGCACAGTCATTTTTTGATGGAGTTGGAGGCTTAAGAGTGCACCCTATAGCCCGGAAAATACGGTAACTATTTTTAAAGAGGTGCACAAGCGTTAACATTCAATAGAAGTAAAATACCTCCTGTTTAAAACGTTCCGAGTACATGTAAGTGAGAATGACAAACCTCTGCGTATTGTCACAAGTTCCCAGAGCCCCTCCTCCACCTCTCCAACCTGTTTAAGTTTCATAATCCTGTTGAGATCTTCCTGTAGTTTAGCGACCGCGCTGTCTCCCTGATGAAGTGGAGACGCCCGGGTTTGTCTCGGAGCTCATCTGTCCTCGTTAAGACGTAATTACCTTCAAACGATTCAGAATCGGTAATGAGACCCGTGCAGCACCTCCAGAAGAGCCCGAACTGAAGCTCCTCTCCCAAAAACACATCTGGAGAGTCACCTGCACAAAAGAGTCTGACTTATACCGAGCAGCAGAGAGAGAAGAGACTGTACGTGTGTTTCATCTGACAAATATTACAGTCACATTTCAGATTTCAGCACTGTTGGACAAGTTACTTTAAAACTGTAATGTGTTATTTATTACTTATTACTGTCATTTCAACGTAATTTGTTACATTACAATATTACTGCATTTAAATGTAAGGCGTTACATTACTATTGCATTACTTTAAGTTACTCTCACCAAAATAACTGCGAAGATGCTGAACTTTTGCGCTGTATATGGACTGAAGCAGGACTAAACCAGAACTGAACCAGAGCTGAACCAGGACTGAACCAGGTCTGAACCAGGTCTATACCAGGACTAACCTCAGACTGATTCCAGGACTGAAGAGGAAGACTAAACCAGGACTGAACTAGGACTAAAACAGGACTCACTGTTGGGACGGGCTCGAAGGTGACCGCAGGAGAAAGGAGCGGCTCTGCTCCGCACCTCACGGGGGTAAGAACGGCTGTTGCCCGATTCGTGCTTTACGGTCACCCTGCTGCGCGGGCTCGCGGCCCTGATTTCAGCAACTATTTGCGGGGACCCGACCCAGTGCAAGACTCTGCTACAGCGCGTAACTTCTACCTTGCTTTAGCATGTCCAGAAGTCCAACTTTTTGTGTGATGGTTACATCTTCCTCTGCCTTTTGGGTGCGACTGCAAGACACTTTGTCGATGCAGAATGTTTCCTCGATGTTGTGGGTTTTGTCGGGGAGAAAACTTACAAACATACAGCACTTCAGACGACTGTAAACCAGGTCTAAACCAGAACTGACCTAAACAGCGTAGAGTTCTGTGTCGGTCCTTTCGCCCTCGGTTACCTGACGTCTACGCGGCCGTGTCTCCGGAGTTTCACCGCTGCTGATATCGCAGTGATTTTAGCTAATTTGTATGAAGAAAAACCCACCACTTCAATCCAGGTTAAAAAAGCTTTGTAACGCGTGTTACTGACATTTGTACTGAGTAAAATATTACTATTTTTTCCCCTGTAATGCCACATTACTGCGTTACAGCAAAAAGCAATGCATTACTGTAATTTGTTACTTTTATAACGCGTTACTCCCAACACTGGATTTCAACTGGAGACTGCGTTTTAAGTGGATGTTTTAAATCGGTCCAGGAGTGTTCACATTTGAGAGAAATTGAAATCTGAACGGTTAAACTAATACAAGAGTCTGATTCATTTAAGAACATATTTGTAAAGGTCTAGGGTTCAGGGTTTCAGCTTTTACACAGAAAAAGACCCCAGAGAGACGCAGTATTTTGGATTTCTACAGGGATTGGCCAGTCACCTTTCCACCCCCACCAATCCACGGACGCCACCTGTGGGAGCGCAATGTATAGGCGAGTTTCATTGTTGACAAAAGTGTGCGTTGCATGCTGGGAATTATTTTCATCAGCGGCAAGAAACTCTAATTCAACATGACGGACGGAGCGAGAAAACACGTAAAGGGTATTGGTCCTGGTTATTTATCCACTCTAACGGCAGAGGACCCAAGACCATTTGACCAGAAATTGGTCATAAGCATCGATGGAGCCAAATCACCCTTTTCAACCCCGACAAAAGGTGAAACCAAACCAAATTTCTGGTCAGAATCACCAACTACCTGGACAAATATTCACTTTGGCGATATCCACAATGACTTGGTGGAAACTCCTGGGCCATTCACAGCAGAAAAGATGAAAACCTCCAAGAGTCTCGATGTGTTGTTGAACTTGTTGGAGTCCACGGTTTGTTAGGATCTTCTATGTTTGCTCTGCGAATGTTTGAAAGCCGTTTAATTCACCGTTAGTGGTTCTTTTCACTCAGAATACGAAAAAGACATTTTCCTTCTTCCGTGCTTCTATTTGTGCATCTGATAATGCAGCAGGAATTTACCATTATTCGGGGATAAATACGTGAGGTTACGCACTGTGTTTGACGCTACCGTGTTTCTCGCCTCCGACCAAAATATTTCCCAGCATGCAACGCGGGCTTTTAATAACAATGACGTCAGCTGAAACTCGCCTATAAAAGGACTTTTTTGGGCTGGATCCCTGCGGTCAGCTCATCCTTTTGTTTGGTTGATCCTTGGTTGATTTTTGGTTGTCTCATTTTGTTTTTCGTTAAAATGCCAGCGGTTGCCTCTGGGTCTGGTCAAGTGGTAACGGAGGGAAACAGGGGCAGATTTTTGACATTCAAATGTCTCTTATTCAGAAACTAGAGGGACTATTGAAATAAGTAAAGTATCAGAATGTAGGAAAGAGTTACACTCCAACAGGGTCAAGTTAAACCTGTGATATTCTTTCAAGTTGTTGACAAAAAAATGTAAAAACTCATGTTGGTAACGGAGGGAATGAAATATGCAGCACTTTTTGGGCAATAAATCCAAACAGTGATAACTCTTGGTTCTCACTTACATATCCTTAACAAACTGGTTTGAATATTTGCTTCATATAGTTTTCTACCATATGGTACAAGATTAGGTTGAAAAACCTCTTACTTTTTGAGTCATGAGATTTTTTATTAAGAAAGGTCATGGTAACGGAGGGAAAAGTAACAGAGGGAAAACTGTACAAACAAGTAGAAGGTGCAGGATTTTTGCATATTTGTCAACTTTTTTCTTCTGAATACTTTAATATTACTTCAAAATGAAAGGAAACTATTTCTATAAAATATGTCAGTCCTTCCAAGCAAATTTTTATCATTTTAAATACATTTAAAAAAAAAAAAATCATGTACCTTCATCAACAGTTCAAAGATGGAAAAACACAAGATATGATGAAATACATCCATTTATTTACATGATTTTGCAGGTCTTTGAAATTTGGGAAATAATTTTTGTTCCATGTTTCATACATGGTCTGTTTAAAATGTATGGAACTTTAGAACCAAAAATGGTCCAGAAAAAAGGTCAACAGTTTCATAAACTAGAGTACATATGTATCTGTTCAATACATTTTTATATCAGATGCATTAACTTGAATTTTTGGCCTTGTTGTTTACTTCTGCTTGACCAGGTCCTTCTGTTGAATTCATCGAGACACTTTGTTTTCGCAATACAACTTCAGTTAGAGTTTGTAGTGTTGTACTTAGTTAGGGCTCCTTTGTTTAGTAAATTATTACCTCCGCCAAGGAGGTTATGTTTTTGCCGGCGTTTGTCTGTTTGTTTGTTTGTCTGTTTGCAACATAACTCAAAAAGTTATGGACCGATTTTGATGAAATTTTCAGGATTTGTTGGAAATGTGAAAAGGAAGAACTGATTTCATTTTGGGGGTGATCCGGAAGAAATCCTGGATTCTGGATCACTTTGAAATTTTAGTTAACATTGTGGTAAATGGGGCCAAAAATTTTGTTTCTCAATATCTCGGTTAATTATTGACCAAACCCCATGAAATTTGACTCAGGGATGGACAATGGGATCCTCTTTCATATTCCAAAGGCTGATCCGGATCTGATCCAGAAGACTGATTTTATCGCAATTTATATAAAAAATGGGGGTAGTCCTTGGCGGAGGTCTGCGCTCTCTGAGTGCTTTTCTAGTTCTGTTTAAAATCCTTTTTATTTCACCATAACTTTCTGTATATATATTTTTTCTTTTCCCTACACTGTAAATAATAAATCCACAATTTTTAGTTAAACCTTAAACCTCTTATTTTTTCCCCTTCCCTTTCTCCCCTGGCAGAGGTGATGTAACAGTATTCAGGATTAGTTTCATTGGACTTTAAGTGGGTTTAACTGTTGGATATAACACATGTTGTGTTACAGTTTTGACTCTACAAACATGTTCAGAAGTGTAAGTGTTTCTTGTATTAGTTTAGTTCAGATTTCAGTTTCTCTCAAATGTGAATGCTCCTGGATGTGTTTAGAAGTTCTGTATTAAACAAAACTTGGACTATTTTTAACTATAAATATTGTAGAAGAGCTGGACATAGAGTTTCTTTTGGATACACTTTTACTGTTTTATTTCATGTTCAAAGTTTATTTGATTCATTTAATGTTTTATACATCACAAAACTGCTCTAATGTTCAGATTTGTAGCTGATATTTATTTGCAATTTGAAAGTTTGGTGTAAATTATCATTAACAAAGGGTTTTTTTGAAAGAGAGTGAAATGCTGAATAAATGCATCATGTAAGTAAAAAAATAATCGTTTGAATAATCTTGACTTTATTGATCAAAATAACTTTAACTTCTTGGGTTCTTTTTAAAGACAATGTAGTAAAGTGTATTGACCTTATGGACATGTCTCTGCTGCTGCTGCATCTTCAGAACTGTCCTGGTGTTGATGTTGAAGTGTCGTATACATTTACTGTTTTGTCTTTAAAAAGAAAGAAAGTACATCAAAAGAAAAAAATGAACATCTTTGGCTTGATTGACCAAAATAATCGTGATCATGATTTTTTTCTCAGCGCGCATGTATACAGGATATGGTTAATAACCGGGACACTGATGAACACACTCAGTGTGTGTATGTGTGTGTATGTGTTGTGTGAATGTGAAGTGTAAATGTGTTCGCTTTGCTTCATCCATCCTCTTTTCATAGCTGCATGTTTGTGTCTGTGTTGTTTGTTGTTTTGTGATTTGAATGTGCAGGTTTGAAATAAATAAATAACTTCCTGTATCACCACATGACATCACAAGGTGGAACAGTGTTTTCAGTTTGAGAGAAGAACTTATCTTAAATGTGCAGGGTTTATATGTTAAACATGTGACTGAAACAAGTCCAGCTCTGTTTGTGATGAGGAAACATTATAACACAGGAAACAGTGGAATATAGAGCCTTTAAAATATGGAAACATTTTCCCAAATCAAAATCACAAAATCTGTTAGAATATTTTGAATTCATGTATCCAAAATCTTTATCTGTTTTATTGACTCAACCTTCAGTCAAATCCTCCTGGTGTCTTCTTTCTCACAGCAACCCAGAAGTGTCTTGCCAAAGGACAACAGACAGTTTGAGCAGCAGGGATTGAACCCCCACCCCCACCGCCTCCCTACAGTCTCGTCTCAGCTCAGCGTTCGGGTTGTGACGCTTTGATCACGCACAAATTCAAATTGTTTTTGTAAATTGATGTGATCAAAGTTTGCCCCAAAGGTCAAATAATCCTTAAGGAGATTTAGAATTTTCACAGAAATGAACGAAAATAAAGACGGAATTAAGACGCCATCTGTTGTTGACGAGATTTAGTGCAAATGATTTTAAACCCACCGGAGAGAGAAGACTGACATCTGAACTGAAAACACACGCAAGGAGGGCATCTGACACACACAGAGGGCATCTGACACACACAGAGGGCATCTGACACACACAGAGGGCATCTGACACACACAGAGGGCACCTGACACACACAGAGGGCATCTGACACACACAGAGGGCATCTGACACACACAGAGGGCACCTGACACACACGGAGGGGAGGGCATCTGACACACACAGGAGGGCATCTGACACACACAGGGAGGGCATCTGACACACACAGGGAGGGCATCTGACACACACAGGGAGGGCACCTGACACACAGGGCATCTGACACGGGAGGGCACTGACACACATGGGAGGGCATCTGACACACACAGGGAGGGCATCTGACACACACAATGGGGAGGGCATCTGACACACACACGGGGAGGGCACCTGACCACACACAGGGGAGGGCATCTGACACACACACGGGAGGGCACCTGACACACAGGAGGGCATCTGACACACACACACAGGGAGGGCATCTGACACACACGGGGAGGGCATCTGACACACACAGGGAGGGCATCTGACACACACAAGGGGGAGGGCACTGACACAAGGGAGGGCACCCTGACACACACAAGTGATGGGAGGGCATCTGACACACAGGAGGGCATCTGACACACACAAGGATGGGAGGGCATCTGACACACAGGGAGGGCATCCTGACACACACAAGGATGGGAGGGCATCTGCAACACACAAGGAGGGCACCTGACACACACAAGGAGGGAGGGCACCTGACACACACGGGGAGGGCACCTGACACACACAAGGAGGGAGGGCATCTGACACACACAAGGAGGGGAGCCTCTATTTGGACGCCTTTGCAACTGTCGCATGCTTGCAATTCGCACAAAGTTTGTTGCGATGGTGGACGAGAATCCACGACCAGTTCGCCGCAAAAGAAAGTCAGTTTTTGAGGTCACTGAAAGAAGAAGAGAAGAAGAGGGAAAGGAGCGAAGACAAACTGAGGTGATTCTTGGAGATTCCTTCCAGGGATTGCGCGACTGAAGCAGACGAAGGGTCTAAAAACTGACGCGTCGGTCGCTAAAATATTTCTCAACAGTAATTCTGAATGTGCACTGGATGTAAACACGCGTGATTTTTAGAGTAAGGAGGCGGGAGGAGGAGATGTTTCTACTGATGGAGCTGTGGAGGAGGACGGTGGTGTCACGCATGCACATTTGAAAAAGGACTGTGGCTGTATTTCTCTTTTCTTAAACAATCCTCTGTACAACCTTTAAAAGTGCATTGTGTGACTTTTCTTGTGGAGGGTCCGTCAAATGCTTTTCTCCATGGAGATGTTATTGACCTGCACTCCGTCATATGAAAGTGTGTGTGTGTGTGTGTGTGTGAGTGATGGTGGTTTTCGGAGGGGCCGATGGTGCAGATTGGCAGCTGTGCTTCTGTCAGTTTGCCCCAGGGCAGCTGTGGCTACAGTAGTAGTTGACCACCACTGAGTGCAGAGTGAATGAATAATGAACTGTAAAGCATCTTTGAGTGTTCAAAAGAGCGCTGTATAAAACTGATGCATTATTATTATTATTTTTCAATTTTAGTGCATTTGTCTTGGAAAAAATCGTGTGTTTTTTATATATTTAATATTTATTGGGATTTTAGCCAAGTGTGATGGATGAATTTAACTAATTGCTTATAGATTAAACCATTTTGCACTGGAGCAAAAAGCTGTAACACTTTATTTTGTAATTATGTTTTTCTATGTGTTATACATGCATCATGAATTTCAGACTTCCGGTCATTGTGCAATACATACTTTCTGCTGTTAGGATCCAACAACCACACAATTACAATGTCTGAATCCCAAAACTAAAATATGACAATATCAGAACCAGAAACAAAAGTGATATGATTCAAAAGACTAGAAAAGATCGACTTTGTCAATAGACACATCCCAGTGGGAAAACAAACACGGAGGTTTGATGCTCACTTTTACTGTAAATTCTTCCCAGTATGAATTGCACGATGACCAGAAGTCTGAAATTCCTGATGCATGTATTGTACATAATGTGGATGAATGAAATGTGAAATGTGGGACCTGCCTCTCAAATCTGCAAAACCAATTTACCTTTGGGTACGAATAATACGACCTCACCCCAACCCTAACCCTAACCTAAACACTGAGTGTGGAGTGAATGAATGATGAACTGTAAAGAGCTTTGGGTGTCTTGAACTGCTTTATAAATGCTACGATTAATTAGTTAATTAATTAATATTGCTTTGTCTGGAATATTTCACAGTATGGCATTAAAGGAACAGTTGAGAATTTTGGACATAGGGCCTCATTTCCTAGTGAGCCAGAGTGTTGGAGACGCGTGGAGACACTTTTTGAAATATTCCATCCTTGTATTTGGAGAGGTTGTTGATGCTAGGCTAGTGCATGTCAATGGCCATAGTTCTCCTGCCACTAAAAACAGTCTTACCCACTCCACAAAACACCCGAAACAAATCTATTATTACACCAGACTGTCCATGTGTGTGTCTGTGTTGATAGAATCATTTTAGAAGTAAAACTAACTTTGCATTTGACGGATTTCTGTGTGAGCAGCAGCAGTGAGTTGTACTTCCTGATAGAAAACTCGGCAGTGGCGGACTGATATATGAGAAAATAGTCCCTCAACATGTGACGATTCATATGATGCAAGGTTAGATTTATTTCAAACATTATTCTATCCACACAGACATTTACACGGACTATTATCTCCACATGTCTCCAACACTCTGGCTCACTAGGAAAATTAGGCTGTATGCCCAAAATTCCGGACTGTCGCTTTAAACGTTTCTACCTTTCTTCATGGAGACCAAACCAGACCAAGTTACAGGTCAGATCTGTGGAGAGGTGTGCACACTCACAGTCAGAATGTGTAGGTCTGTTTAATGTCACACTGTGGAACATTCCAGGCAGAGCTATGACATTTCCATAAAAACAAGAAAGTGACTGACCCAGTACCGAAAAGTTACACAGTGCATCTTTAAAGTAGTGAGTTGATCTTGTTCTTGTGTGTTTCAGGTGAAAAGTGTCGCAGTTTCATAGACCTGGCTCCAGCTTCAGAGAGAGGTGAGGACATATTTCTGTTTCTACCTCATCCAGACTAACTCCACAGCAAAACAAACTTAAACTCTGTCAACCCAACATCATCAGGGGTGTAATGTATGTGTGTTTATGGGAACATGTTCAGCAGTTCCATGGTGACACAAAGCACACAAATCCGTGTATCATTCGTTCATTCGTTTTTCAATATAAAACCAAAAATAAGAAAATGAAAAAACAGCTATTTTCTTCATTATTTGTCTCCAAAACCAAAATAAAAAAACGGATAACGATTCGTTTTTTCAGTTTTCGATTTTGTGTTTAAATGAAGAATGGAAAAAACGGATAACGGCCGTTTCCCGTTTACGTGACTTCCGTGACGGCGAAGCTGGACTTTTGCACCGCATACGGACTGAACTAGGACTGATCCAGGTCCGGGACCAGAGTGGGACTTGAGCAGACTCCAAGCTTTGACTCCAAGCCTCCGCAGGGTCCGAACCCCAGCTTCGAGTTCCGGCTCTGCAATGGACTCTGATGGACCGTGACTAATGGACCAGACCAGAGACCGTGACCTCCGGTCTGGACCCGGTCTGGTCCCGGTCTCAGGGTGCTTACACACAGACAGTAGTTGGTGCACACCAAACGGTCCAAACGGACAGCAGGTCCAAACGAACTATTCCAACCAGTGGAAGCAGCTCTGGTTCTGTCCAGGCTCAGATGAGCTGGAGCGGGGAGTGATGTTAGGAGCCTCGGCCTGAGAAGTGCTTTACCCGGGGAAGAACCAAACGGAGGACGAATAGTCAAAACAATAACCAACCAAACTGGATTCATGCTTTTGTCCGGATGCATCAGTCCCGCTCTGCTTCTGGTCTGGTGCCGGTCTCAGTCCCGGTCTGGTTTCGGTCTGGACCCGGACCTGGATCAGTCCTGGTTCAGTCTGTAATGCAGTGCAAACGGCATCGCAGTCATGGAAGTCACGTAAACGGGAAATGGCATCCAGGTCCGGGATCACACCGGGTACAGACCGGGACCAGACCGGAGCTGAGACCGAGACCAGGCTGGGACCAGACTGGAGGCTCAGAGCCCATGGCAGGACTGGAGCTCGAAGCTGGGGCTCGGACCCCGCGGAAGTTCGGAGTCAAAGCTCGGAGTCCGCTCTGGTACCCGCTCTGGTCCTGGTTTGGTCCCCGACCTGGATCAGTCCTGGTTCAGTCCGTACGCGGTGCAAACGTTCGGCATCGCAGTCACGGAAGTCACGTAAACGGGAAACGGCCATTATCCGTTTTTTCCATTCTTCGTTTAAACACAAAATTGAAAACTGAAAAAATTAATCGTTATCTGTTTATTTATTTTGGTTTTGGAGACAAATAATGAAGAATGTTGTTTTTTCGTTTTCTTATTTTTGGTTTTATATTGAAAAAACGAATGAACGAATGATACACGGATTCACACACTAGCAAAAACCGCCACGTCTTTCTGGTCAGTTAAAGTCTGACTTGAGTAACGGGGCTTGAGACAGAGCAGTGCCTCTGGTTAGCATTGCATCCTGAGGGAAAGTGGATGACATCAGCTGCAAAGTATCAATAAAACGAGAGAATGATGTTTGTGCCACAGAGGACGTGTCTGTGGGCGTCTCTGTCTCTCACTGTGAGGACGATTTAATCATGAGAGCGGCACATGGCTCAGGTGTGAGGCCATCTGGAGCCGCGCACGAGGGGAGCGTGCACGAGGGGAGCGTGCACGAGGGGAGCGTGCACGAGTCTTGTGAATCAGTTTGTAATATTTGATGTAATAATAATCATTTCCATTGGTGCTTTTCAGATTGTAGAGCATGAGGATGTCAAATCTCCAAAAGCTGAACGCATAAATGTTAAACCTGACCATTTCTGTTAGTGCTGCGACAGAAACGTGCGTCTGAACAAGTGTCCTGTCTGTACTTAAATATGACTGGTCTGTAGGATGATGATGTCGTCTGAACAGCAGCTGTGTGTTTGGGGTTTTCTTTCAGCTCCATGTTTCACTCACAAACTCAGACATGACAGTTCTGGAGCTGAACATTTTAAAACCTGTTTGAGTTTGTAGTGCACGTGAGGAGAGTGCACGTAGAACAGTGCAAGTGAGGGGCGTGCACGTGAAGAGAGTGCACGTGAAGAGAGTGCACGTGTAGAGAGTGCACGTGTAGCTGTGCCCTTGGTCGGTGGAGCAGGACGAGCAGCGTGAATGTGACAGTGGTTTATGGCACAGCTGCTGCTCCCCACACCAACACCAACACTCTCAGACTCTGAAACTCTGAAACTCTAACTAAGACTCTCAGACTAAGACTCAGACCAACACTCTCAGACTCTGAAACTCTGAAACTCTAACTAAGACTCTCAGACTAAGACTCAGACCAACACTCTCAGACTCTGAAACTCAGACTAAGACTCTAAAACTCAAACTAAGACTCTGAAACTCAAACTAAGACTCTGAAACTCAAACTAAGACTCAGACTCTCAGACTAAGACTCTTGGACTCAGACTCTCGGACTAAGGCTGCGTTCAGACTGCAGCCTGAAGTGACCCAAATCCGATTTTTTGGCTTCTATGTGACCTGTATCCGATCTTTTAATGACAGTCTGAACGGCACAGATCCGAATTTTTCAAATGCGACCCAGGCCACTTGGATATGTGGTCCTGAATCCGATACATATTTTGACATGCGACTTCAGTCTGAACGGCCAAAGCGCATCCATCCGACCTACACGTCATTAACAAGCGACAAACGTCACTATTCTGCGCTGAAGCAGGCGGAAACCGGAACTGTAAAATTGCCAGGTGCTCAATGCTCGCGACCATATTTGGACAACTTCCGTAAACACAGAGCACGCTCGCTGCGGTTGACGCATGGGGTTGACGTCATCGTGTCCTCCAGTGCGCATGCGGGACACTTTCGGGCCGTTTACCGTTCACACTGAAGTCACAGACAAGTCGCATTTAATTGGCAATGTGAACGACCTCGCAAAAACATCGGATTTCACAAAAAAATCGGAATTGAGCATTAAGCCCTGCAGTCTGAACGTAGCCTAAGACTCTTGGATTCAGACTCTTAGCTACAGACTCTCGGACTAAGACTGAGACTCTCAGACTCAGACTCTCAGACTCAGACTCTTGGACTCAGACTCCCAGACTCAGAGACTCAAATGAACTCCTCCATTTAAGATTTAGAATTGAAAAAATAAAATCCTGAACTCAGACTAAACCCAAACTTGGTCCTTCTAACTTTATACATAACTGACTTTGGCTCAGTCCTGGTTCAGTCCAGGTTGAGTTCTGGTTTAGTCCTGGTTCAGTCCTTATATAGTCCTGGATTAATCCTGGTTGAGTCCTGGTGTACTCCTGGTGTAGTCTCGGTTCAGTCCTGGTTTAGACCTGCTGTAGACCTGGTTCAGTCCTGGTCTAGTCCTGGTTTAATCCTGGTTCAGTCCTGGTTTAGTCCTGGTTTAATCCTGGTTCAGTCCTGGTTCTTAGTCCTGGTTTAATCCTGGTTCAGTCCTGGTTTAATCCTGGTTTAGTCCTGGTTTAATCCTGGTTCAGTCCTGGTTTAATCCTGGTTCAGTCCTGGTTTAGTCCTGGTTTAATCCTGGTTCAGTCCTGGTTCAGTCCTGGTTTAGACCTGCTGTAGACCTGGTTCAGTCCCGGTCTAGTCCCGGTCCAGTCCCGGTCTAGTCCTGGTCTAGTCCTGGTCCTGGTCTTGTCGTGGACACACTCGGGGGAGCACTTGATCACAGTTGTAATGTCTCCCCCCGGCTCAGGAGGAGGGGCGGGTGGGGAAATCAAACGCACCCTCGCGGCCTTATATGGTCGTTATAAAGACGTGTGTCAGAGCTGTTTCCTGTTTGTGAGCTTCTGAAATATGAATTTGTAAAAAAAAGAATCCACCAGGGCCTCGTTAAACTCAGGACAAAGCAATAGATAGAAGTCCAGCAGTATTCATAACTGTCTGTGTAAAGGTTCACTGTGGAACTTTTTGATTTAGAGCTTTTTTATTACTCATGTGAACTTTGGAGTTATTGTTGTTTCTCCTCAAAAAAAAAAAAAAAAAAAAAAAGAGCTGGAGTTGTGTTTTGTTTCATTCACATGTTTGAGTAAATCTTTTTTATTAGTCTGTTTACATCTCCAAAGCTCCAGATGCTCTGTTCCACCTTGTGATGTCATCAAGTGGTAGTTTTCAAGTGAACAGCTCCTTTTATCTTTAGTTCAGTGGAGATTAAAATGATCCAGATGATTCTAGTGAAGGTGTGTGGAGTTTAAAAACACAGTGGAGCACTTCCTGTATTACCACATGATGACATCACAAGGTGGAACAGTGTTTTTAGTTTGAGAGAAGAACTACACTGGAAAAAAAACCAAAAAACTATATCTAGTTAAATTAAAATGAGTTAAATTAAGAATATTTTGCTTTATTTGATTCAGTTCGCCTTGAAATGTAAAATTATCTGCAAATGGAATAAATGTGTTTTTTGTTTTTTTTTAATTCAAGTGACATTTGATTTTGTTTCTTATTTTAAATGTAAAAAGTTGTTGTTTTTCTTATTTTCAGTGTAGCAAGATGTATTTTCATATTTTAAGAAAAAAAAGTCTTGTTCCATTGTCAGATCATTTTATTTTTCAAGTGAAATTTATTAAAATCAGGATCAAACTTTCTTAATTCAAGTCGTCTGAACTGGACTGGATTTAGTTTTTTGCAGTGTGAGTGTAAATGTGCAGGTTTGTGTGTTAAATGAAATGAAACAAAATAAAACTCGTGTCCAGGTCTGTTTGAGGAAACGACATTAGAACAAATCAGAACAGAGTCGCTTTAAAAGATACTCCAGCAATCCCAGTGTACGTGGAGTGAGGAGGTTTAAAGTGGGGGTAAACGATTCACAATTGAACCAGGACTAAACCAAGATTAAACCAGAACTGAGCCAGGACTAAACCAGGACTAAACCAAGATTAAACCAGAACTGAGCCAGGACTAAACCAGGACTAAACCAAGATTAAACCAGAACTGAGCCAGGACTAAACCAAGATTAAACCAGAACTGAGCCAGGACTAAACCAGGACTAAACCAAGATTAAACCAGAACTGAGCCAGGACTAAAAAAGGACTAAACCAGGACTAAACCAGAACTGAGCCAGGACTAAACCAGGACTAAACCAAGATTAAACCAGAACTGAGCCAGGACTAAAAAAGGACTAAACCAGGACTAAACCAGAACTGAGCCAGGACTAAACCAGGACTAAACCAGGACTAAACCAGTATTAAACCAGCACTAAACCATGTGTATGTGGCCAAACCATCTTGTCGAATCCTGATCCCGTCAGATCTCAGAAGCTCAGCAGGGTGGGGCCTGGTTAGTACTTGGATGGGAGACAAGTCAAGAGCCACAGTGGGGCGCTAGTGGGAATAACTGTTATTGTGTCCTTAGGCAAGACATATCACCCACATGAAAGTGGTGTGTGTGTGAGTGATGGTGGTGGTCGGAGGGACCGATGGTGCTGATTGGCATGGCAGCCACGCTTCTGTCAGTCTGCCCCAGGGCAGCTGTGGCTACAATAGTACCTTTCCACCACTAGATATAGGCGAGGTTTCATTGTTGACAAAAGTGTGCGTTGCATGCTGGGAATTATTTTGGTCGGCGGCAAGAAACACTAATTCAACATGACGGACGGAGCGAGAAAGCACGTAAAGGGTATTGATCCCGGTTATTTATCCACTCTAACGGCAGAGGACCCAAGACCATTTGACCAGAAATTGGTCATAAGCATCGACGGAGCCAAATCACCCTTTTCAACCCCGACAAAAGGTGAAACCAAACCAAATTTCTGGTCAGAATCACCAACTACCTGGACAAATATTCACTTCGGCGATATCCACAATGACTTGGTGGAAACTCCTGGGCCATTCACAGCAGAAAAGATGAAAACCTCCAAGAGTCTCGATGTGTTGTTGAACTTGTTGGAGTCCACGGTTTGTTAGGATCTTCTACGTTTGTTCTGTGAATGTTTGAAAGCCGTTTAATTCACTGTTAGTGGTTCTTTTCACACAAAATACGAAAAAGACATTTTCCTTCTTCCGTGCTTCTATTTGTGCATCCTGATAATGCAGCAGGAATTTACCATTATCGGGGATAAATACGAGAGGTTACGCACTGTGTTTGACCACTATCCTGTTTCTTGCCTCCGACCAAAATATTTCCCAGCATGCAACGCGGGCTTTTAATAACAATGACGTCAGATGAAACTCGCCTATAGAGTGAATGAATAATTCTGAAGAATGCTCTGTAAAGCAACTTTGTGATGTATGTCTATGAAAAATGCTATAGAAATAAAGACTTACTTACTTAAACCAGGACTAAACCAGGACTAAACCAGGACTAAACCAGGTCTTACCCCCATGGGACGCGGAGCTCTGCGTCGATTGCAGTCACCAGATGGTCTACGTGGGAGCACCTCTGGGCCCATCATAACACTCAGTTCTGGTTCAGTCCTGGTTCAGTCCTGGTTCAGTTCTGGTTCAGTTCTTGGTTCAGTTCTGGTTCAGTCCTGGTTCAGTTCTGGTTCAGTCCTGGTTCAGTTCTGGTTCTGGTTCAGTCCTGGTTCAGTCCTGGTTCAGTTCTGGTTCAGTTCTGGTTCAGTCCTGGTTTAGTCCTGGTTCAGTCCTGGTTCAGTCCTGGTTCAGTTCTGGTCAGTCTGGTTCAGTCCTGGTTCAGTCCTGGTTCAGTTCTGGTTCAGTCCTGGTTCAGTTCTGGTTCAGTCCTGGTTCAGTCCTGGTTCAGGTCTCTATATGACAGTAGTCCAGATTTCATGAGTCTGTGCAGTTTGTTTTCATCGTTGCCTGTAGCTCCAATTTGACATTTAAGTTGTAGCTATTTTATATTTGTTATTATCTTATCTTATATTATTAATTTAAGATATTATTATAATTTAAGATATATTATTATTTAGATATTATCTTATATTATTAATTTAAGATATTATTATCTTATATTATTAATTTAAGATATTATTATCTTTAATTAATATTATTATCTTATATTATTAATTTAAGATATTATTATCTTATATATTAATTTAAGATATTATTATCTTATATTATTAATTTAAGATATTATTATCTTATATTATTAATTTAAGATATTATTATCTTATATTATTAATTTAAGATATTGTTATCTTATATTATCTTCCGTTGGGAGAAGTGGGTGGACCCCACATACCACAACCACTACACCCCTGAGAAACCCTGTGCAGTATTATTATTACACTTCCTGCTTTCCCAACACACAACATGTACAACGCACACACACACCACACACAACACACACAACACACATAACACACACACACACACACACACACACACACACACACACACACACACACACACAACACACACACACACACACACACACACACACAACACACAACATGTCACACACACACACACACACACACACACAACACACACACACACACACACACACACACACACACACACACACACACACACACACACACACACACACACACACACACACACACACACACACACAACACACACACACACACACACACACACACACACACACACACACAACACACACACACACACACACACACACACACACACAACACACAACACACACACACACACACACACACACACACACACACACAACACACACACACACACACACACACACACACACACACACACACAACACACAACACACACATACACACACACACACACACACACACACACACACACACACACACACACACACAACACACACACACACACACACACATACACACACACACACACACACACAACACACACATACACACACATACACACACACACACACACACACACACACACACAACACACACACACACACACACATACACACACACACACACACACAACACACATAACACACACACACACACACACACACACACACACACACACACACACACACACACACACACACACACACACACACACACACACACACACACACACACACACACACAACACACACAACACACATACACACACACACACACACACACACACAACACACACACACACACACACACACACACACACACACACACACACACACAACACACACACACACACACACACACAACACACACACACACACACACAACATACAGAACACATACACAACACACACAAACATACAGAACACACACAACAACACACAACACACATAACACACATAACACACACACACATACACAACACACACAACACAACACACAAACACACATACACACAAACACACACACAACATACACAACACACACACACACACACAACATACAGAACACACATAACACACAACACAACACACAACACACAACACACACACAACACACACAACACACACACATACACACACACACAACACACACAACACACACAACACACATAACACAAACACGGGCGGCAGTAGCTCAGTTGGTAGAGCATTTGCCCACTGATCTGAAGGTTGGCGGTTTGAATCCAGCTCTCAAAACATCACAAAAAAAACATCTTAGGTTGAGTGGTCAGATCCACTGACCCACAGGTTGGCTGGTGTGATTCCAGCTCCCACAGATGAATGCTGCTGTTGTGTCCTTGGGCAAGACACTTAACCCCCTAGCCCCTAGTGTCTGTGTACACTGGTGTATGAATGGGTGAGTGGTTCCTTGTTGTAAAGTGCTGTGAGTGCCTTGAACGTGGAAAAATGTGACCATTTACCACACACACAACAGGTCAAACAGGTCAAATCCTTCAGTTGACCTGGAGATGGTCCCACATCTCCTCACACGTTTAACTAGAGACACTGAAGGATGTGTCAAATTCAGAGAAATTCCCTCACAAGGAGACAATAAAGTACCTAACATGTTTCTCTCTGCTCCACTCATCGTCTGTGTCAGGAGTGCTGTGGCTGTCCGTGGTCTCGGAGGTCCTGTACATTCTTCTGCTGGTGGTTGGTTTCAGTCTCATGTGTCTCGAGCTCTTTCACTCCACCAACGTCATCGATGGACTCAAACTCAACGCCTTCGCCGCCGTCTTCACCGTGCTCTCAGGTAAGAAAGAACCGTCCAAAGTGTTGAGAGTCTGATACAGCCACATTAACTGTGAAAAAAAAAAAGTATATATATATATTTTTTGGTTGGTGAAAAAAAAAAAAAAAAAAAAAAAAAAAACACACTTAGAGAAAATAGAGCCCAAATGACTCTTTTTTTTTCTCTCTCTCTTGCCTCTCAGGGCTTCCAGGAAATACTTAGGTTCTGAGTGTTTTTTTGTTGTTGTTTTTTTTGTTTTTTTCATCAGCCACATTAACGGTGGAAAAAAAAAAAAAAAAACAAGAGAAAAAAAATAACAGTATAATTTTTTTTTTTTTTTTTTTTTTTTTAGAAAATCAAGCCCAAATGACCTGCCTCTCTTCTTTTTTTTTTCTTTTCTCTTGCCTCTCAGGGCTTCCGTAGTTTTTTACATCTCTATTAAATGTGCATAACAAAAAGCTCTAATTACGTAAAACTCCATCTGGTGTTTTTGAAATTGGCAAGGCGAAGTGTCTTGCTCAAGGACACAACAACACTATGCACTAGTCAGACATGGGCTTGAAGGTTTGTGGGTGAAGTTCTGCCATTAACTCACTGTCACCACGTTAGTCAACACGCTGCGACTAAACTAAAGCTGCACTCTGTCACTTTTCACTTGAGGCTCTGACACTCGCTCGTCGCCATGGAGATACTATTGCTTTACCGGGAATATTCCACAGTAAAACATTAAATAAAACATGTGTCATTAAAGAGGCACCACCAAGCGAAGGAGAGATGGTATTTTCTTGAGTTCTTGCATTTGCACATGAATGACTGAATGAACACAGATTTAATGCCTCACTGCGGAACATTCCAGACAGTCTGACTGGTTTAAATATGTTTGCTGTTGTTGTTTGTGTTAGTGCAGCTCTTTAGTCGTTTATCCTCAGACTTTGTTTTGGTTCAGATTCAGCTCAGATTAAGCCGAGGTCGTCCTTGAACCTTCTGCTCCTGACTTTGTGCCAATGAGCAACACATAAACCTCTTAGACCAAATCCACTGGCACCGCCTTCACTGCTGCTTTCACTGCCCTCGCACACTGTGGGACGTTTCAGTGCATGAGTTAGTCCACAAATGACTTCATTTGACAAAAATCACTTTGAATTATTTACATGCTTTAGTCCTGCTTTAGTCCTGGTTTAGTCCTGGTTTAGTCCTGGTTTAGTCCTAGTTTAGTCCTAGTTTAGTCCTGGTTTAGTCCTGGTTTAGTCCTGGTTTAGTCCTGGTTGAATCTTGCTTTAGTCCTGGTTTAATCCTGGTTGAGTTCTGCTTTAGTCCTGGGTGAGTTCTGGTTTAGTCCTGGTTTAGTCCTTCTCTAGTCCTGCTTTAGTCCTGGTTTAGTCCTGGTTTAGTCCTAGTTTAGTCCTGGTTTAGTCCTGCTTGAGTCCTGCTTTAGTCCTGGTCTGGTTTAGTCCTGCTTTAGTCCTGGTTTAGTCCTAGTTTAGTAATGGTTTAGTCCTAGTTTAGTCCTGGTTTAATCCTAGTTTAGTCCTGGTGTAGTCCTAATTTAGTCCTGGTTTAGTCCTAGTTTAGTCCTGGTTTAGTCCTGCTTTAGTCCTGGTTTAGTCCTGGTTGAGTCCTGGTTGAGTCCTGCTTTAGTCCTGGTTTAGTCCTGGTTTAGTCCTAGTTTAGTCCTGGTTTAGTCCTAGTTTAGTCCTGGTTTAGTCCTGCTTTAGTCCTGGTTGAGTCCTAGTTTAGTCCTGGTTTAGTCCTGGTTGAGTCCTGGTTTAGTCCTGGTTTAGTCCTGGTGTAGTCCTGGTTGAGTCCTGCATGTATCTTCAAACATACAGCACAGAGTGAAGTAAAGTTGGTATTTTCTGAGTAATAAAAGTATTTTAGTTTCTTTCACGTCCTGCTCAGAACAGGGACACACAGTTCCTCTGGAGCGTCTCTCGTGTGAGGGTCGTGTTGATGTGCACTGTCCTCTGTCATTAAACAAATAAACTAAACTAACTGATCTTACACATTTACAGCAATAATTTATTCCTATTTTAAAGAAGATAAAACATATGTCCAGACAGTTTAATATGAGTCTATATCAGGACTGGGACATAGTTTTTTTTTCCATGAGGCCACATGAGAAACAGAAAAAAACTGTGGAGGCCAAAATGCTTCACTCAATCCTGCAGAATATAAACTGTATTTCTTTATAAAAAAGTATTAAATCTTGTCATTTAGACGAGCTGCTCAGACTGGGAAGAGTTTATGTTCTGACTAAACAATGAAAAAGTGAAACTGCTGAACAAAAAATGTCATTTTAAAACACCTCTAAAATTAAACAATGCAGCTTTAGTTCATGCATGAGGTCAAATGATAAAATATGTTTATTTTGTAATTACAAATGAGCTTAAATGATCAGAATCAACAAAGAGCTGTATAGTGTCCCTGGAGCTGCACAAGGCCCAGGTCTGGTCTTTATGATAACAAATCGAAACAAGAGTTTTACATCAGACTTGAACCAGGATTTAAACAAATGTCTTATTATTGTTTGAAAACACAATAAAGAAATATTTATTTAAACGAGGAAACAATACAAAGTTTCAGTTTGTTCGTTTTAAACATAAGATTTTGGCCTCTTCATTTCTGTTCTAATCTGCTCTGTTCATCCTGCTGCCTTTTCCCCGTTCAAAGTCTCCCTGAGTTCGATTTTCCTCCTGAATCAGTTTTCCGAGGAAGTTGCCTAGCAACAAACATGACACGCCCCGTTTCCTGGGACGGTGCGACTCAAACCTTGGTGCTGGAAAAAGTCGACTGAGCAAGAATTACAAGTCAGAATCCAAGATGGCTGTGATGTGTAAATATGAAGTGTTTTCATTGTGTTTTTAGTCACTTGTATTACTGCAGTACTTTACCTCGTCTGTATTACTGCAGTACTTTACCTCGTCTGTATTACTGCAGTACTTTACCTCGTCTGTATTACTGCAGTACTTTACCTCGTCTGTATTACTGCAGTACTTTACCTCGTCTGTATTACTGCAGTACTTTACCTCGTCTGTATTACTGCAGTACTTTACCTCGTCTGTATTACTGCAGTACTTTACCTCGTCTGTATTACTGCAGTACTTTACCTCGTCTGTATTACTGCAGTACTTTACCTCGTCTGTATTACTGCAGTACTTTAACTCGTCTGTATTACTGCAGTACTTTACCTCGTCTGTATTACTGCAGTACTTTACCTCGTCTGTATCACTGCCTGTGGGTTTGATAGTATAACTGCAGTACTTTACCTCGTCTGTATTACTGCAGTACTTTACTGTGTCTGTATCACTGTGGGTTTGGGGATCGTGTTGTGGTGAGGCCAATATTAAACAAATACTTGATTTATCGATTTATCGTTAACGTCCGTAAGTTTGTAAGAGAAGAGAAATCAAAACATAAAATGAAGAGCAATGATGTCAGCTCTGCCATTGTGTCCTTGGGCAGCACACTTTACCCATACTGTTATAAGTGGTAAGTGTAAGAGTAAGGGCTCGTTGCAGTTGGATCGGCAGCCATATCTGAGCCAGTCCGCCCCAGGGCAACTCAGGTTCGACTTTTCTGCCACGATTCATGATTCATGTGCTGTTCTGAAAGCAACACCGTGATTGGTTCATTCCGCCTGTCAGTCACTCAGAGCATGACGGAGGCTGACCAACAGGAGGAGAGGCCACATTAAAGCTGCACTGTGTCACTTTTCTGGTGGAAGGTGCTGCTTAACTTCATCAGAATGTTCCACAGTAGAGCGTTAAACTTACCTGTCTCCAGGAAAACAAATACGTGACGCCAGCAGGCCAAGTTACAGGTCAGATCTGTGGAGAGGCAAGCCCACTCAGAGTTCAAACGCAGGCTTTTCAAGGTTCTTTAAGCAGAGTGGCAGAGTGGTTAGCGTCAGAGTGGCAGAGTGGTTAGCGTCAGAGTGGCAGAGTGGTTAGCGTCATCACGACCTGTTTTACTGCAGCAAAAGGAACAAACGGAACCCGAGTGTTTGTGGCCGTGGACCAATGAAAAATGTCCTCTCTGAAAAACTGTCAGAACAAATCAATAAAAGTGCAGAGTGATTGTGTCCTGAGGCCGTCCAACAATAACACCACACTCTGTCCTTTAAAGGGCACTGTGGAACTTTCCTGACGCACAGGCTCGTCTCCATGGAGATGCTGATGCTTTGCCTGGAATGTTCCACGGTTTAGGGCATTTAACATGTTTATCTAAAGTTACAAAAAATATATCTGTAGGACTAAACGGGAGGGAGGAAGGGATGGGTCTGGAGGATTAAAGGGGAGAGTGAGGGGGTGGGGTCTGGAGGACTAAAGGGGAGAGGGGGAGGGTCTTGAGAACTAAAGGGAAGAGTGTGGGGGGGTCTGGAGGACTAAATTGGAGAGTGAGGGGGGAGGGGGGCGGGGTCTGGGGGACTAAAGGGGAGAGTGTGGGGGCGGGGCGGGATCTGAAGGACTAAAGGGGAGAGGGGGGTCTTGAGAACTAAAGGGAAGAGTGTGGGGGGTCTGGAGGACTAAAGGGGAGAGTGATGAAGGAGGAGGGTAAGGGTCTGGAGGACTAAATGGGAGAGAGGGGGTTTGGAGGACTAAAGGGGAGAGTGAGGGGGGAGAGGGGCGGGGTCTGGAGGACTAAAGAGGAGAGAGGGGGGTCTTGAGAACTAAAGAGAAGAGTGTGGGAGGGGGGGTCTGAAGGACTAAAGGGAAGAGTGAAGGAGGAGGAGGTGCGGGGTCTGGAGGACTAAAGGGGAGAATGAGGGTGGAGGAGGGGAGGGGTCTGGAGGACTAAAGGGGAGATTGAGCAGAGGCGGGGTCTGAAGGACTAACAGGTAGAAGTGAGGGAGGGGGGGGGTCTGGAGGACAAAAGGGGAGTGTGAGGGGGAGGAGGGAGCAGAGTCTGAAGGACTAAAGGGAAGAGTGGGGGTCGGGGTCTGGAGGACTAGAGGGGGGAGGAGGAGCAGGGTCTGGAGGACTAAAGGGGAGAGTGAGGGGAAGAAGGGGAGGGGTCTGGAGGACTAAATGGGGAGTGAGGGGGGAAAGGAACGGAGTGTGGAGGACTAAAGGGGAGAGTGAGGGGGAGGAGGGGTCTGGAGCACTAAAGGGAAGATTGAGGAGAGAGGAGGGGTGGGGCCTGGAGGACTAAAGGGGAGATTGAAGAGGCGCGGGGTCTGGAGGACTAAAGGGGAGATTAAGGAGGAGGAGGGGCAGTGTCTGGAGGTATAAGGAACAGTGTGATCGGTCTAACAAGTATTCACACTGCACACTCCGCCCCTGCAGACAGGTGTTTGTATCAGAAACACCTGTCTGCAATCAGGGCAGTCCTGTGTGATGTCACATAGTACTTGAAATTGCAGTGGTAAATTTTTTACCACAAAGCTGCAAATGGACCTAGTTTGTTCTAAAGTTGCCAAAAATGACTTGGAACTACAGACTGTATAAAGAAGTAGACTAAGCGAGTGTGACGTCACCCACAGAGTTCAGCTCCAGTCAAATGAAGCTCAGCGACACTTGCAGTTATAGGTGTGAATTTGGAGCCGAGTTCTATATTTGAAATTCCTACCTTGTATCGTAGCAACCAAAGAGGCAATACGGAGCAGGGCTGTTGAAGGTAATGCCCCCTCCCTTACCTTAGAGACGCTGTCAATCAAATTGAGAAAGAAAGCGCCTGATTAGTCTGTTATTAATGTTCAGATCTTGATTTAAAGACAAAATAGCAAAATAAAAACCACAGGATCAGTTAGAGGGAGTTAATACAAACATTTACGACCAAAATGATGAGGGTCACTGCAGCAGTTACAAAGAGAAGGGTATGGAGTAAGAAAGCTTTCAGATATATTCATGCACATAGAATAGAAATCCGTGTATATTTTGCTGTAGTTGCGCATAAAATAAATATTCGTAAACTCTCAAATCAGTCCAGTCCTACATTAAATATATTGTGTGTTTTTTATCCATCAGAATACGAATTGAAAATTACGACGCCAAGAATTTCAATTACGGGTAAAAATGGAGTAATGGCACAACAAGGAGCTACAACAGTGACCAGTGTAGTGCATGTTCATGTTCATTGAACACGGTCATTTTTCTGTGAACTTTGAACTGAACGCAACACTTTTGTAAATCTAGAACTTGAACGTGAATTTGTTCAAATTATGTGTGATGAACGACGTACGTCACTGTTGGGGTTCAATTAAACATCAGAATTTGTTTTCACTCGAGGAGTCGAGTGACAAGGTCTGCTCGCACTTTTTAGTTTCACTGTGGACTTGATACAAGAGGCTAAACACGCCCAGTCAAGTTTGATCGTCTTTCCCATTGACATCCCATTGAACCAGTGCTGCGTGTGTACGTCCTGCTGCAGCTGTCAGTGAAGCCGCCTTTGCGTTGACGCATGGCTGTGGTTTCATCAGGGCATGGCTCCGGCTCTGTGTTTCTCAATGGGAAAGCATTAATCAACAGTCTTTGTGGAGCTGGGCTCGTTCACAGGATACTGAAGTGCCCAGGAGTACATTGTGCTGATGATAAACGCACAAATACAACAAAAGATCCATGCTCTCTGTGTATTTTGATGGGGATATGCACATATGCTCACATAGAGTGTTAAAAAATAGGATGAATCCTATTTTCTGAAATCTCCGTGTGCAGGATGTGCAGCTCCATACGCAGGTGCAGTGGAGCCGCCCTCATTCACTTTCAGTGCATTCTACAAATCATGCTTCACAGAAAGAACACATATAGTCATGTCCTTTAGTCCAACAGAAGCTGATGCATCAGCGCACAAGGAAAAAGCTGCTTTTTTCCAGCATTTACAGTTTATGCAAATGAGCCATGTGATTTTAAGTTTCGTTTCTGTAAAACGTAAACAAATATGTCAAAGCTGAATTAAACACAGTATAATGTCAGACGTGCTGAGGTGGCTCTACAGTGCTTATGGTTTTTATGTTGTAAAGTTGTTGTAAACTGGAAGTCAGTATGAAGACTAAGTTCAGACTTTAATTTACATATCTCACCTAAAAATAATATTGACTGAACATTGAACTAGGTCAAAATTAAAATTGTGAACTCTGAACGTGAACTGTTCACTTTGAACATGTGTGAACTGAACTTTGAACTAGTTCATGAAAAGTGTGAACTTGTACAACACTGCAGCTGACCAACACGTGTGTTCATTAAAATTTATTGTGAAAATAAATCTAAAATAAACTGTCTGTGAATTCGTATTTGTAAAGCGTAATCGTAAATTTTCATTTCGTAATTGTAATTCTTGACGTTGTAACTTTTCAGTTCGTATTCTGATGGATAAAATACACACAATCTATTTTATGCACGACTGGACTCATTCAAGAGTTTACAAATATTTATTTTATGCGCAGTTACAGACAAATATGCACCGATTTCCCAAATACTCACAGATTTCTATTCTATGGGCATGAATATTTCTGAAAGCTTTCTTACTCCATAGAAGGGCAACATTTTTTCAGTAAAAAGTGAATTGGGAAGCGTGACGATGCTCACCTCGGCTACCAGCTCCATTTCTGTACAGTCTATGGTAGAAACATCTCAGATAATATTATTAAATGACCATACGCAAAGTTTTGTAGCAAACAAAGGTGAATTCAGAGTTGAGTCTGACTTTAAACAGTGATTGATCGGGTGTGTTTTTATGGATCGCTGCAGAATGATGGATAATGTAATAACAGCTTTTGATTATAGAGTGGAGCTGCTCGGATCCGTCACTGACACGTCTCAATGATTAACTTCATAGATCTGTGTTGTGTAATTAGCACAGTGCAGAGTTAATATAACTTCATTATAAAGGTATTGACCTGGACGACTGCACTGCTCACACTGTGTTTTGGAACGAGTTCTTGTAGAAGGACGCAACAGTAACTGAAATATTGTCATATCGTATCACCAAAGAGCTCACAGAAATATCATGGACCATCACAAAAGATCGAATTACACGTCTTTTTACGTCTTAAATGAATTGTTATGGTGCAGCAGTAGTTAAAAGAAACAAAAGGAAGTACATAGACCATAATTCTTTGCTCCATTTCAGTCCAATTTACATGATTAAAAAACATATTAAACACTTTTAAATCCGAACTCTTTCGTGTGAAGAATCCCTCAGTCGTCCAGGTAGAATCCATGAGGAGAAAATTCAGTTTGTCGACTGGACAAAAGTTAGTTTGGTTGAAGACGTTTCTCAGCTCATCCAAGCTGCTTCTTCAGTTGTGGTCAGATGCTGGTGGACACTTCCTTATATCCAGTGTTGGGAAGGTGACTTTTAAAATGTAATCCCCTACAGAGTACAGATTACACACACCAAAATGAAGTTTGTAACGGAATCCATTAAATTACTTAAAGTGAGTAATGTAATCTGAATACTTTGGGTTACTTGATTTGCTGTAGAGAAGCAAAGACTCGGACATCTTCACATAAGATGTTTTGTCTGTCTTTACTTAACCAAATTCAAAATATTATTGATAGAAGACGAGGAGACACGTCCACACGGCATGATTTAGTCCTGTTAAATCCTGTCTGAGACATAGTTTAGACCTGGTTTAGTCTTGGTTTAGTCCTGGTTTAGTCCTAGTTTAGACCTAATTTAGACCTAATTTAGACCTGATTTTAGTCCTGGTTTAGATCTGGTTTAGACCTGATTTAGTGCCCGGCAATGAGTGGAATTACTGAAGAAAAAAAAAAAGAAAAGGAAGGGATATAGCCCAAAATGTGAAAACAGGAAAATACCTTTTTTTTGTTTATTTCAACCAAGTAACTGTAATCTAATTACCACTTACTGAAACAGTAACTGTAACCGAATACAGTTACTCATAATTTGTACTCTGATTACGTAACTCTGGTACATGTAATCTGTTACTCCCCAACACTGCTTATATCTGCAGGGAGGAGCAAACCACACTGAAACTAACACACACTTGTTTACAGTTTCTGTTTGTTAGTTTGGCCTGTTGACCTGTACAGGGTGTGGGGTCTAATTAACAGAACAATTCATGGCCATAATGGAGCTTCCACACCTCTGGACCTGACCTGACTACACCTGTTGTTCTCTTGTTTGTTTTGATTTAGGTTTGAGGATGGAGTTGTAAATAGGAGGTAGATGGTGTCTGAGTCCATTTCTGTTTAGAGAAGGATTCCCTTTCGAAACAAAAATGAATTCTTTCACTCCCCTCTCAAACCAGTGTTTCTCTCTGGCTAAAATCTGGACCTCACTGTCCTCAAATGAGTGGCCTGTGGCTTTTAAGTGGAGATGTACAGCAGACTGAGGTCCACTGCTGCTCTCTCGTCTCGTCTTCACTGCACTGAATGGAGTAGACCACGTTGCTTTGTTTGTGGCTCGGTGTTTTGTCCTTTGGTTGGACCAGTTTCTGTCTTACCGGGATCTCATGTTGACTGAAAATCTTCTGTAGTTTTTCAGAAACACCAGCCATGTAGGAATAGTTCCCCCCTTTCTCCTGGGTTCTGATTCTCTGTTGTCCTGTTTTTTAGTTCTCGGTTTTGTTAAAGGCCCACTTTGGATCTCCACAAACAGAGAGGGCTTTGTGCACATGTTGTTCTTCTTTCTCCTTTCCCTCTGTGCTTGTAGGCACCACTTGAGTCCTGTGTTGTAGTGCCTGAATAACTCCAAGTTTGTGTTGCAGTGGGTGGTGAGAATCAAAAAGCAGGTACTCCAACCTGGAGTCGCCGGTCTTCTCCTATCATTACTGCACAACCTAACAAAGCCAAAGTGTTGTTCTTGGCATCTTCACGGGTGAATTTGATGTTAGGATCTACAGCATTAACATGTGCAGTAAATGGTTCCAAATCTTGAATTTTGATTTTAGAAAAGTTATCATTAACGCTTTCATTTATGACAGAACCAAAGGCTTTTCAAGTCAAGGTTTTATTGCTCAAAAATACCTAGAAAAACAGACACAGCGGGGTCACCTCTCCACAGATCTGACCTGTAACTTGGTCTGGTTTGGTTTCCATGAAGATAGAAAGGTTTAATACCAAACATTAATCAGTGTTGGGAAGGTTACTTTAAAATGTAATCCCCTACATATTACAGATTACAGACCCCAAAATGTAGTTTGTAACAGAATCCATTAAATTACTTAAACTGAGTAATGTAATCTGAATACTTTGGATTACTTGATATTGTCATGCTTTTTAAAACTACACGAATGTACCAACCACATCCTGAAAATTCATGTTTGTTCTCTTCAAATTGTCTGTTGAGCCCAAGTCTCCATGAACAGACTTTTATTTACTGTAGAGAAACAAAGACTAGAATATCTTAAAATAAAATGTTTTGTCTGTTTAAAGACAATAAAAAGTCCAGTCTTGACTTAACCAAATAAAAAATATTATTGATAGAGAAATGATTTTTATATAAGATCATCTTAAATTATGTCCACACTACTGTTAGTGTCATATTGTTTAGTCCTGATTTACTTCTGGTTTAGTCCTGGTTTAGTCCTGGTTTACTTCTGGTTTAGTTTAGTCCTGGTTTAGTCCTGGTTTAGTCCTGGTTTACTTCTGGTTTAGTCCTGGTTTAGTCCTGGTTTACTTCTGGTTTAGTCCTGGTTTACTTCTGGTTTAGTCCTGGTTTAGTCCTGGTTTAGTCCTGGTTTAGTCCTGGTTTACTTCTGGTTTAGTCCTGGTTTACTTCTGGTTTAGTCCTGGTTTACTTCTGGTTTACTTCTGGTTTACTTCTGGTTTAGTCCTGGTTTACTTCTGGTTTAGTCCTGGTTTACTTCTGGTTTAGTCCTGGTTTAGACCTGGTTTAGTCCTGGTTTACTTCTGGTTTAGTCCTGGTTTACTTCTGGTTTAGTCCTGGTTTAAACCTGGTTTAGTCCTGGTTTTGTCCTTGTTTAGTCCTGGTTTAGCCCAAAATGTGAAAACAGGAAAATCCCGCCGTGTAATCCATTTATTTCAACAAAGTAACTGTAATCCAATTACCACTCTCTGAAACTGTAACTGTAACTGAATACAGTTACTCATAATTTGTACTCTGATTACATAACTCTGGTACATGTAATCTGTTACTCCCCAACACTGCTGTTAATATCATGTGTCAAGTCAGAATATCTCCTTGGACACTCCCCCAGAAAAGTTCCACAATGCAGCTTTAAAGATCAGTTCTGTCACAGTTCTGCCTTTTTGTTTACATGTTTTCCCCAGTCCAGTTCCATTTCTCAGTCTCTTCCGGTCCACCTTTTGCCACCTCCCTCCTTTACCTGCAGCTGCCCCTCATTCAGTAATCAGCCCAGGCCAGTCTTTATATACTCCCTCTGCTCATTCAGTCTCTGCCAGATTGTCAACCTGTCGAGACATGGAGTCAAGCTTTCCCTGAACCTCTGGATCTCTCTACCCTGTAGTCTGCATTTAGTGCAATTCTGATTTATTTCCTTGTTGGTCACACCTGCTTCTGTGTTTATTTCCCATCTTATTTTCCTTGTAGACTATTTCCCAGTTTCTGGATGATATTTTCGTTCACGTTTGACATCATATACTCCTTTGTTGTTGTCAGTCTGATATGTTTATACAGTATTTAACAAATTTATCATTACCTGTTAAAGGACACTTTCTGTTCAGTTAAGCCTTTGTTTGCCTGCACGCTTGTGTTGCATTTGAGTCCAAGTTACCTGTGTGATAAGTTTGGATTCTGAGTGTAATCCTCAGGGCTGTGCGATCAATCACACTTCAATCATGAGTCTGATTACGGCTGTGATCGATTACAGAACATGAGCGATAAAGATGATGAACTTTAACAGTTAATTTACACACATGTTGGGTTAAGTTAAGGTTCATGTTCACTCTACTCACAGGGAAACTCGTCCTACATTTGACCTTCCTTCAGTGTCTTTGGGACAACATCTCTAGACCTTGACCTCAGTGTTGGGGAGTAACAGATTACATGTACCGGGATTACGTAATCAGAGTACAAATTATGAGTAACTATTCAGTTATAGTTACTGTTTCAGTGCGTGGTAATTGGATTACAATTACTTTGTTGAAATAAATGGATTACACGGCGGGATTTTCCTGTTTTCACATTTTGGGGAAACCCAGGACGAAACCCGGGACGAATGACATTAACAGTAGTGTGGACATAATTTCAGGCGGCAGTGATTTCATATAAAAATCATTTTTCCATCAATAATATTTTTAATATGCTTACGTAAAGACTGAACTTTTTATTTTCTTTTAACAGACAAAAAAAAACATCTTATGTTAATGTCCTGGTCTTTGTTTCTCTACAGCAAAAAGTTGCTTGTTCATGGAGACTTGGGCTCAACAGACAATTTGAAGAGAACAAACAATTTTCAGGCTGTGGTTTTTACATTCATGTAGTTTTTAAAAGCACAACAATATCAAGTAATCCAAAGTATTCAGATTACATTACTCCAAGTAATTTAATGGATTCTGTTACAGACTACATTTTGGTGTATGTAATCTGTAATCTGTAGGGGAATACATTTTAAAAGTAACACTCCCAACACTGCTTGAGCTAGTCTTGGTCAGACCTACTTTAGCTGGAGGATTTAACCTTCATGAATGTCTATGGCAGAAAGTTCAGCAGTTACCATAGTGAAGCAATGCACACATTCACAAACCAAATAAGTGTGTAGAATCCTTCAGTCGTCCAGGTAGAATCCACGGCAAAGGAGAAATTCAGTCAACTGGACAAACATTTATTTAGGTTGAAAATGTTTCTGAACTTGAGGAACAGAGACAGAGCTTCAGACAGAGCAGAACCTCCCCCCTGTGGAATATTGTCAACATCAGCTGAAGTTGTCCATGTTTTGGGTTGATGGGGGAAACTGGAATCCCCAAAGGAAACCAACCCAAACACGGGGAGAACATGCAAACGCCACACAGACTGGCCAGGGAGTTAAACCCGGAACCTTCTTTCTGTGAGGCTGTGTTGTTTGAGTGGAGGTTGTTCATGGATTGTACCTTCCTACAGGACGAGTACTACAGTTTCTCTCAGATCTGTCATAATAGTGAGGCTCTGTGTTGTGTTCAGGTCTGATTGTATTTTCCATTACCTTGTTGTATCATAAGTTGTGTTCAGGTCTGCTTGTATTTTGCATTTCTTTGTGTGTTGTGTTGTGTTCAGGGCTGTGTGTATTTTTCATGACTGTTGTGTTCAGGGCTGTGTGTATTTTTCATGACTGTTCAGGGCTGTGTGTATTTTTCATGACTGTGTTGTGTTGTGTTCAGGGCTGTGTGTATTTTTCATGACTGTGTTGTGTTGTGTTCAGGGCTGTGTGTATTTTTCATGACTGTGTTGTGTTCAGGGCTGTGTGTATTTTTCATGACTGTTGTGTTCAGGGCTGTGTGTATTTTTCATGACTGTTCAGGACTGTGTGTATTTTTCATGACTGTTGTGTTGTGTTCAGGGCTGTGTGTATTTTTCATGACTGTGTTGTGTTCAGGGCTGCTCGGGATGGTGGCTCACATGATGTACACTCAGGTGTTTCAGATCACTGTGAGTCTGGGCCCTGAGGACTGGAGGCCGCACAGCTGGGACTACGGATGGTCCTTCTGGTCAGTGAACGCACCACACTCACTCACTACAGCTGCTAGTACTATTACTCCTACTGCTCCCCGTATACTACTACTATTACTATTATTACTACTACTACTATCATCGTCATCATCAGGATAAAGTGGTCACGTTTTTTGGTTGCAGTTAAAAGGCCCACAGCAGAATTTAGTTTTGAGTGTTTAAATGTGTAAATGAAACAAAATACAACTCCAGGTATTTTTGTGATGAGGAAAAATCTGTATCATTGGTTCATTCATTTTTCAAAATAAAATCAAAAATAAGAAAATGAAAAAACAACAATTTTCTTCATTATCTGTCTCCAAAACCAAAAAAACAAAACAATTTGTTTTATCAGTTTTCGATTTTGTGGAAATAATGGAAAAAACGGATAACTGTTTCCCGTTTTCCGTGACATAAGCTGCAATGCCGGACTGAACCAGAACTAAACCGGGACTAAAACAGGACTAAACCACAACTGAACCAGGACTAAAACGGGACTAAACCAGGACTGAACCAGGACCAAACCTGGACTAAACCAGAACTAAAACGGGACTAAATTGTGACTGAACCGGGACTAAAATAGGACTGAACCAGGATTAAAATAGGACTAAACCAGGACTGAACCGGGACTGAAACAGGAGTAAACCTGGACTAAAACAGGACTGAACCGGGACTTAAACGGGACTAAACCAGGTCTAAATCAGGACTAAACTGGTCTTGGTTTGGTCCCGGTCTCAGTCCTGATCACCTGACGGTCTATGTGGGCGCAACTCCAACAAATCGTTCTCCGTTTTTTCATTTTGGCTTTGAAAACAAATAATGAAGAAAATAGTTATGTTTTTGTTTTCTTATTTTTGGTTTTATTTTGAAAAACGAATGAGCTCTTGGTCTGTCTGTTTGTTTGTGTTCAGTCTGGCGTGGGCGTCGTTCACCTGCTGCATGTCGGCCTCCGTCACCACGCTCAACTCCTACACCAAAACCGTCATCGAGTTCCGACACAAACGTAAACTTTTCGAGCAGGGTTTGAGGGAGGAGCACACGTACCTGGACCCGGACGCCTTCCACTACTTCAGAGAGCGCCCCCTGCAGTCCATCTCCGGAGCCGTGGAGGTCTACCCCAGCCACAGCCCGCCCGTGCCCGCCGACGCTGCACCGAGCCGGGGCAAGGCCAGAGCGCAGAGACCCCCCCTGGAGCTGGACAACACGGACTCACTCGGGGAGGAGCAGTGCTGAACTCGAGCAAAGAAGATTCAAGGGGAGGTTAAAGGGGAACTTAAAGGGACAGTGTGCGGTTTTACAATTTACCATTTATAAAAACACTATTTGACCTGATTATCCAAGTGAAAGGAGCTAAAACTTATCACAGCTGTAGAGGCTCAATCAGTATCAACACATTTTGGACTTAATTTGAAAATACGACTGACACTTAAAACCACACTGTAACTTTTCTGATGAGGGTCTGTCATCTGCTTGTCTTCATAGAGAGGTTAGGTTTTTTTTTCTAAGACCCTGTCCACACTAGTGTGTATTTGAGTCATTTTTTCGTTGTGGATGCAGTGTTTGTTCACACTAATGTGATGGAAAACGGCTACAGAGACGGAACGATCTGGTGTTCCTGTTCGTACAAATCTGATCCGGCACTGTGTGGACACCTGAAAACACTGATACTCTGATGTAGGTCTTTGCGCCGCCGAGTAATTCACCCACAAAATACTAAAGCTGTGTTCAGACTGCAGCCTGAAGTGACCCAAATCAGATTTTTTGGCCCCTATGTTCCTGTATCTGATCTTTTAGTGACAGTCTGAACCACACAGATCCGATTTTTTTCAAATGAACACTGACACTTGGATATGTGCTCCTGAAACTGATACATATCTGATCTTTTGACATGTGACTTCAGTGTGAACGACCAAAGCGCATTCATTCGACCTACATGTTATCAACAAGACACAAATGTCACTATTCTGCGCTAAAGTAGGCAAATTGTTAATGAACTCCGTGTCACTGAAGTGAAGCACATCACCACTCACCTGTCTTGGCTACGTCTCCACATCCACACGTTCCTTTCAACGGACTGAACCACAAAACACCACGGCCAAAAACCTCGTCCTTCTCCTTCTCAATCTCCTCCTTAAAACAAGTAAGTTGTTCATGTTCTGGCTCCGGTACGAGAGGAACTTTAAAATCTCCAGGTGCTCGATGCTGCGTCCATGTTTGGACAACTTCTGTAAACACAGAGACGCTCGCTGCGGTTGACGTCGTCGTGTCTCCAGTGTCACATGCGGGACACTTTTGGGCCGTTTAATGTTCACACTGGAGTCACATACAAGTCACATTTAATTAAGGTGACCATATTTGCATTAGTGAAAACCCGGAAACCTTACCGGGGGTGGGAGGTAAGGGAGCTAATCTTGGATTTAAGAGAGAACGCCGAGCAGTTTGTCTGCAAAGCGGACTGTCCTGCGGTCACCTCCGAGCCCGTCCCGACAATGAGTCCTGTTTCAGTTCTGGTTTAGTCCCGTTTTAGTCCTAGTTCAGTCCTGGAATCAGTCCTGGTTTAGTCTTGGTTCAGTCTGTGGCGTAGGCAGCGCAAAAGTTTGATATAATCTCGAGTTAACGGGCAGGTGCGGTCCTGTACTGCGCAGGTGCAGTGTTGTACTGCAGGTCTCCAAAAATGGACCCGTGCAGGACTCTGCGCTGTAGCTCCATTACGGAATGAATCTTGGGTTCGTTACATAAAAGGAGGAAAATAACAAAAGGACGATAGCAGCAATAAGTTTTAAGAAGGATGTAAAAAGGGTTGTAAGTGTCCTGTCTGGAAAAAAAAGTGTATAAGTGTGGTGAGGGGTTTTACCGCCTTTAAAACCGATATAATCATTGTAAAATATAAAGTTGATACTTCGCGGGTTATTTTTAAAACGTAACCCCAATGATAAACGAGGGACACTGTACTCTCACCTCACAACCTGTGCACATGGACTCCCACTTGTCTTGACCGGGATGGGAAACAGAATTTCTTGTACAAGTCATTGTTAAATGCGCATTTCCTCTTCGGTATGTTGCATTCTGACCGACTGTGTCTCGCTCCTTCTGAGTCACAGACGCTACGAGAAATGCTCAGTTTAATGCCCCCAGTGAACGGGAATGAAAACCCGGACATTTGCATCACTTTAAAAAAAAAAAAAAAAGCCCAGGACAGGACGCAAAATATGAACATGTCCGGGGAAAAACGGACGTTTGGTCACAATACATTTAATTGGAAATGTGAACGAGCTCGCAAAACATCAGATTTCACCAAAACAATCCAAACGTAGCCTAAGATAAATGTGATAAATGTTACACACTGTCTCTTTAAGTTCTCCAGAAGCGCTGATGCAGATTTGATAAAGGGCGTTTGAGTTTGACTGTGATGTTGGTGCTGATGTCGCGCTCGGCTCTGTTCAGTGAAGCCGTCGAGACGCTGCACCAAACCTGGAGCTGTTTTCACGTGTAAATACTGACGTAAATATATGAACTAAACTGTAGGATTTCTCTCTTGTATAAATGATGATGTTACTCATGTTAAAGGAGCCAAACTCTCTGTATTTTTCCAACAGTGTCTCGTTTCCAACATGTTACTCACTGTGAATATTGTGTGGAGCGTCTGAAGTGTGAGCACGTTCTGTCTCACCATGAATGTACAAACTGTTATTGAAATATTAAAACTATATATATCAAATCCAGCTTAGATTTTTGCAATTTATATGAATTTTAAACTAAATTGTAGCTGTACTTAATAAAAAAAATCATAGTATGTGTGTCACTCCACAGATCTGACCTATAATGTAGCCAAATTGTCTTCCTTGAAATAAATAGTCTAGAGGTTTAGACCTGGTTTAGATTTGGTTTTAGTCCTGGTTTAGTTCTGTTAAAGAATCACTGGTCGGACACAATAGTCTTGGCGGGGGGATAGATTCCAGGGGAGGCAGGACGGGTCTGGGTTGGCTGCAGATGGGAAGTCTGTGGAGATGGAGGCTGACCGGAGGCTCACAGAAACTGGTGGTAACGGGATGAGACTGGCTCCAAAACGGAAGAACTGGGGAACGGATAAAAGAAAACGGGTAAGAGTCAAAAATCTTCTGAAATGCTCAAAAAACACAAAAAGCCTGAGTTGTTCACCACTTGGTTGACGGAACGATCAGGCACTGGAGAGCAGGTCAGCAGGTCTTTTATTGCAGGAGATGATTACTTGATGAAGAACAGGAGTGGAGCTCAGCAGGTGCATGATTGGGGCCCCGCCCAGGAAATGCCAAATAAGGTAAGTAAATACACAGAGAGAGAGAGAGCAGGGAAAGGAGGGGAGGAGGAGCAGGGAGAACCCTCACAAGTTCTGGTTTTAATCCTGGTTTAGATCTGGTTTTAATCCTGGTTTAGACCTGGTTTAGTTCTGGTTTTAGTCCTGGTTTAGACCTGGTTTAGTCCTGGTTTAGATTTGTTTTAGTCCTGGTTTAGGTCGTTTTCACACCGCTAGTTCGATTATTTGCTCTGCACCAGGCAATAAAAGAGTTACTATGTAGCAAATCCCCTCCAGAGTGGTCCGCTTTCACACCGACAAACGAACCAAAATTGGTCCGGTTGATGTGCCTCTGTTTCCCGAGAAAACAGCGATGCCTCCAATTACCAATACGATGTTCCCAGTTAATACCACGGGCGAGGCTAAAAACAGGACATTTTGAAGTTGCATCAAAAGAATAGGCCACAGGTGTCAAACATAAGCCCCCCAAGACCTTTAATGTGGCCCTTGGGTGATTTTCTACTAAAATATTTGAATTTTATTTTCTATTAAAATCTTGTTAATTTTCTGTGGTGTTTATCACAGCAGCGTCTCCAGCGTCTCTGTACGTGGCCCCTCCCACCAGAGCAGCACAAATGAAGACTTGTCTCTTTCCAAACGCTCTTGAAAGGACGATCGTTTTGACTGTTGACCGTGACACCCTCATCAGAAAAATGTCCAACATGAGAAAAGTGGAGCCGAGTGCAGGATTTTCCAACAAAAATGGACTTATTCCTGTTTGCAAACAAGTTCATGTTAAACATTGTGCTGAAATTGAATTTTATTAAAGTTTCAGATTGTTCATAATATTATATAATATTAAAAGAAGAAAGAGTTCATCAATTAAAAAAGATTTCTGTAATAGATTTGCGTTTCTCTGCACAAATATTTGAACTTATTGTTATTTTGGGGTTTATATGACATGAGTTTTCTGATCACCCCTGGAATAGGCTATTGCCTATTGCCATGAAATTATTTGGTTAATTAATAGTCTAAAATAACATGCTGGTTGCTGTGTGATCACGGGGAACACCGGGGCCTCTGAGTGTGTAGGTCCCGAACAGGGGTACGCACTCAGAATTTGGACTCACTCTGGAGCCACATGTTCGCACATTGGTTCTTGCTCTGATCACCATGTATTACATTCTCTGTATTGGCCATGGTTGGCAAAATAATTCGGAAATGAATCGCGGCTGCGTCTGGAAAACAATCTGTTACTGTGCTGGAGTCGCCGAAGCCGTATATTGCGTCATTTCAGGCAGAGGAGACGCGTATCCCCTCCCATGATGCATTTCAAATAGTCCGTTTGGACCAGAGTTCGCGTTCACTCCAGAGGAACCGCACCAAAGTTGGTCATTTGGTGCGGATTCAAGCGAACCGAGACCTCAAAAAAGAGGTGGTCTCGGTTTGGTTCGGGTCCAATTGAAGGTTTCACACCAACACAAATGAACCAAACTGACCACTTTTGGTTCAAATGGACCGTTTGGTGCACACCAAATACTGTCGGTGTGAAGACTTGTTTTAGTCCTGGTTTTAGTCTTGATTTAGACCTGGTTTAGTCCTGGTTTAGACCTGGTTTAGTCCTGGTTTAGACCATGATCATCATATTGTGAGAGGTTAGTCAGGTTGTGTTTAAAGTGACAGTGGAGAAGACACATGTTTAAGAGTGGTGCTCCTCACAGCAGTGAAAGCTCCATTCCTCCTCACACACAGATGAGGGTGGTGGGGGTGGTGCTTGGTGACGTGTGACGGACAGCCCTGTCACACAGAGGTCACTGCTCCAGAGATTTACCTCCTCCCGTCTGCGCTGACCTTGTACCGCGACCCAACGCCCCTGACCCCCGAACAGCTCCTGCACACTGACACGATCTACTGCACCAGAGAGAGAAGTGTCCAGACGAGAGACGACACGAAGACGACACGAAGACGACACGAAGACGACACGAAGACGACACGAAGACGACACGAAGACGACACGAAGACGACACGAAGACGACACGAAGACGAGGAGGACGAGAGACGACATGAAGACGAAGAGGAGGACGAGAGACGACACGAAGACACGAAGACGAAGACGAGGACGAGGAAGAGAGTCATACAGCAGAAGACTGAACCAGGACTGAAACCAAGGCTCAGTGTTGGGAAGGTGACTTTTAAAATGTAATCCCCTACAGATTACATACCCCAAAATGTAGTTTGTAACATATTCCATTCAATTACTTAAAGTGAGTAATGGAATCTGAATACTTTGGATTACTTGGTTTGCTGTAGAGAAGCAAAGACTTAAATACTGAACCGTATTAAAAATATTATTGATAGAAGACGAGGAGACACGGTCTGCGCGGCATGATTTAGTCCTGTTAAATCCTGTTTTAGTCCTGGTTTAGACCTGGTTTAGTCCTGGTTTAGATCTAGTTTAGACCTGGTTTAATTTCCAGCAATGAGTGGAATTACTGAAAATAAATAAATAAATAAAAATAATGTGAAAACAGGAAAATCCCGCCGTGTAATCCATTATTTATTTCAACAAAGTAACTGTAATCTAATTACCACTCACTGAAACAGTAACTGTAACTGAATACAGTTACTCATAATAATTTGTACTCTGATTATGTAACTCCAGTACATGTAATCTGTTACTCCCCAACACTGCCAAGGCTACACTAAGGACTAAACCAGAACTGAACCCAGACTAAACCAGGTCTAAACCTGGACTAAAATCAAGACTGACCTAAGACTGAACCAGTACTAAACCAAGACTAAATCAGGACTGAATTGAGATTAAACCAGAACTCAACCAGAACTAAACCAGGACTACACTAAGGACTACATCAGGACTGAACCCAGATCAAATCTGGACTAAATCTGGACTAAACCAGGACTGCACCAGGACTGAACCAGGATTGAACCAGGACTAAACCAGGACTACACTAAGGACTAAACTGGAACTGAACCAGGACTAAACCAGATCTAAATCTGGACTAAACCAGAACTGAACCAGAACTAAACCAGGTCTAAATCAGGACTAAATCTGGACAAAACCAGGACTAAACAAGGATTGAACAATGACTAAACCAAGGCCACATTAAGGACTAAAGCAAACTGAACCAGGACTAAACTAGGACTAAACTAAGACTAAACCTAGACTGAACCCAGACCAAACCAGGACCAAACCAGAACCAGAATGCTCTTCATCACTTGCAGTCGGTCCAGAACTCTTCTGCGCGTCTTTTAACACTGAGCAAAAAGCGAGATGACAACACCCCAATTCTTGTGTCGTTGCACTGGCTTCCTCTGAATTTTAGAACTGATTTTATGGTTTGTTTTTAAAGCTTTGATTGGACTGGCCCCACGTTACGTCTCGGACCTCATCCAGATTTACTCCCTCTGAGGTCCGAGGTCCAGCTCCAGCTCGTGGGACCTAAGACGAGACATAAAACCAGGAGGACGGGACCTTCTCTGTGACTGACCCCAAACTCTGGAACACTCTGGAACACTCTGACCCCCCACGCCCCAACAGCAGACACAGAGTTTAAGTCTTTTTAATTTATTGTTTTAATCTATTTTATTTTATTGATTGTTTTGATTACTTTTGTTCATCGATTTTCTTCTTATTCTTTTATCTGTTGATTCTATTAGTTCCTTGTGTTTGGAACATAATAGTGCAGACTTTTTAAGGTGAAAGGTTTTCCATTATTTTGCGCAGCACTTTGGGAAGTGTCCTGTTTCTAAAATGTGCAGTACAAATAAAGTTGGATTGGGCTGGAGCGGGCGAGTGTTTATGGGGCTGTGGTCCGGTACAGTGACAGTGGGAGCTGCTCGGGCCTTGGCGTGTCACTTCTTTGGCGCTTCACTGGTTTAATGGAGGAACAGAGACATGATTCTTTCTCTCAGGGTAAAGTGTGATGAGGCTAAAAGCTCCCATCGACCCACACCATGAAAAACTACCACAGGACACAGCGCCACGTTCACAACCACACAGTACACACAGTTAAAGAGAGTAGAACAGGCTCAAATGATTTTCAAATGATCAGTTTTTGTTTTTTTTGTCATTCACTTTTTATTGGATTTTCATCTTGTATAAGGACACACATTAAAAATAGACAACATTCAAACAGTAAGAACAAAACAAAACAGTGGGGGTAGATATACAGACATCTACAGTCTTTTTGTCATTACATACCACAACCATTTTGACCAACAGGTTTCAAATATATCACTGAGTGCGTATACATGCACATCAATAACCCGGTTATTAGCCATATCCCAGTTATGTCAGTATTCGTGTTACTGCGTTTACATGCGCACTGAGAAACCGGGATACTCATATCCGCGTATACATGATCAAATGGAGTATCCCGGTTTCTTGACATAATCTTACAAATGCGCAGGCGCAAAAATTGAACTTAAATCAATTTCTTAAACCAGGAAAAATACAAACCGTGAGCTCCTTTAGCATAAGAAGCTAAGGAGCTACGAGATCTCCCACAATCCACTGTGCAGATTCTTCATTAAAATCTTCTGCATAAATAAACTCAACTTTACAACATATAAACCATAAACACTATAGAGACATCAGCCCGTTTGATCAGATCATTCAGCTGTGATCACATTTGTTTACATTTTACAGAAACGAAACTTAAGACCGTTTGGCTAATTAGCATAAACTGTTAGTGGCGATAAAAACAACTCGCTCCTTGTGCCGCTGATGCGATCAGTTTCTTTTGGACTAAATGACATGATTCTGTGGATTATGTGTGTTATTTCTGTGACAGAAGAGGTGCTGATGATGGTGAGTGTATTTCGTGCGTATAGTGTATAGGAGATAGTTCATGTTTTAGCTTTTCAGCGATCACACGAGTGCAGGTCGTACGAGTGCTGATTGTACGTGTGCAGGTTTAGCGCAGCTCTTTATTTTACAGTCATTTCACTTGTTTGGTCACTTTATTTATGTGACTACTGTTGTGGTGAAAGGCTGGAAAGTGTCTTTTGGACGCATGCGCACTCAACTTTATGTTGCAGTAACCGGGGTACTGCGTATACATGCCACAAGTAACCCGGTTACTATCGGAATAAACCAGCTACAGTGCATGTAAACGCAGTAACCCGGTTTCAGTAACCCGGTTATGGCAGTATCCCGGTTATTAGAAACCGGGATACTGAAACTGGGTTACTGCGTTTACATGCACCATCAAGAAACCGGGATACTCAAAAAACCCGATCATAACCGGGATACTGATGTGCATGTATACGCACTCACTCTGTAGCTTCAGCTTAAATGTAATCCTTTCCATTTAAAAAATATGATATATCAAGTCAATCCATTCATTTATTGTAGGTGTTTCCCGTCTAAGCCATTTCTGAGTTATTCCAATTTTGGCAGCCACCAGTAAATCTCTCATTAAGTATAAATCTGCTTTAGAAAGGTGCAGTAAAACTAAATCTCCAAAATACATTATTTTCAAATTATATTGTATCTTCCTTTTAAAGACCACCTCCAGTATCTCATGGACTTGTCTCCAAAATGGAGCCACAGAGGGACAATTCAAAAAAAAAATATGAAAATGGTGAGCTTGTACTTGACCACATCACCTCCAGCAGCTGCTCTCATCAGAATATTTAGATGTTTGAGCTGGTGTACAGAAATATCGAGTTACATTTTTCCAACAGAACTCCCTCTCGAATGATCAGTTTAAGGTCCTAAGATTACACATAGTTGTCTCTTGTGAGCTTTAAACCATGTTATTTACTGACATCCTCAAAAACAGAGCTGGAGTTATGTTTAGTTTCACATGTGTTTGATTAATCCTTTATTCTTTGTCTTCAGATGGTCGGGCTTTGGCTGCAGTGCAGGATCCACACAGGTTTGGTCTGGGACACGTGTCGCCCTGACAAGTTCATTTTCTACGTGAACTAGTTCAAAGTTCAGTTCACAAATTTCAAAATGCACACACACACACCCACGCACACTCATCATCATTCATCAGGCAGGAATACAAGTTAATACGAGTACAGTACAAGTAATACAAGTTCAGTTCACGTTCGCCCAAAACATAAATGCATATCGTACTCACTAAATTAATATCATTCAGTCTTCAGGTACAACACTGATGCTGGAGGTGGAGCCGGCCATCACCTCACTTACTGTTCCCCCTGAAGAGACACTGCAGACAAATGTCCAGTGTCGACCTGCTCTGTAAAGAATATGACATGGAAGCTCACATGGGTCAAATTGGAAACTCTGTCGCATCTGCTGCTTGTTCTGTCTCTTCTGTCTCTTTCACTGGAGGCTGTTCCTGTGGACCAGCCTGCGTAACGACTCCTCGATGTGTCCTTACGAGCTCTCACCCTCATGTCAAGGGAATTCAAGCTCTGCTCCAGGTTTGTGTAGCACATTCTCCTCTCTTGGAGGCCAGTTGGCAGAGACTGAGGAGTGTTCCAGTTCTCCCTGGGGAGCTGTTTGGCTCAGATGCCCTGGAACCCTTGAACGTACGGCTCAGACCAGCTGCACGAGACAGCAGCAGCATCAAATGATATGGTTAATGAATAGCCTAAAATAACAAATACTGGTTGCTACGTGAACATGGGGAACACCGGGACCTCTCTGTGTGCAGGTCCTGGTGTTTGAACATTGACACACACCTCTAATCTTGACACATTTGCACGTTGGTTCTTGCTCTGATCTTCGTGTATCACATTCTCTATATTTGCCATTGTTGGCAAAATATCCAATTCAGAAATGAGTCGCGACTGCATGTGGAGAACAATCTGTTACTGCACTGGAGTCGCTGAAGGCAAATAGTGTGTCATTTCATCTGAGGAGACGTGTGTCCCCTCCCATGATGCAGTTGGAATAGTTGGTTTGGACCTGCTGCCTGTGGTGTGGACCAAGACCACTTCTTCTGTGAGGTCTCAGTCTACTTGATTTAGTGCAGATCTAAGTACGATTGATGCTTTCACACTAATGAAAACAAACTGAACTAAGAGTTTTCAGGAGCGGTTGGTGCACCAACGACTGTCAGTGTGAAAAACCCAAAGTCATGTTTCGGCCTCGTTTACATTGTAGTTCCTTGATAACAGTTATGGCATTAGCTCTTAGGGGTGTGCAAAAATATCGGAATATCGATATATCATATCGTTTAATGTGATGATACAGTATCGATATCGTGGGCTACTGTATCGATGTATCAGCAAGAGTATTTTTATGTGTTTTACTAAATTATTTTGTTACAGAGCTACAGTTTTGTGTGGAGTGACAGCAAACTCAGTGAAAATATCAAATGTGTTGCATAAATGTTTTTGATGATTAAAATGTTTGTGTTTCATATGAACTTTGCACAAGAAGTGGTTTAACAAAGACTTTAGTATCACAGCCATGATTTAGTCTTTATTTTTTATTGAACTGTATCGAATCGATTTGAAATATATCATATCGAATCGAAAGTGCACTGTATCGAGATATGTATCGTATCATGGCCTGTGTATCGAGGTATGTATCGTATCGGCAACTTCTTCATGATACCAGCCCTATTAGCTCTACAAACAAGACGCTGACAGTGGTGCAGTCAGTAAGCATTTGCCCTTTGACCAGAGGGTTGCACAAGCTCAGACTGTTGTTTTGTGTTCTTAGGCAAGACATTTCATCTTCCTCCTTATTCCAGTACAACTGATGGTCACAAGAAGGAAGGGCATCTGGCATACAGATCTGTCAAATCAAGTGTCTAGTGACCTGAGGAACCTCGGATAAAACGAAACAACAAAAATGAATACAAAAAACAAAAAAGTTTGAGTTTGTGAAAGACACACAGGACACTGTCTCAACCATAAACCTGCATCTGGGCTTTTATTGTGAAAAGTCTGTGTGTTTTATTGTGAAATGAGTGTGTGGTTTTAGGCCGGGTTTTGTCCTGAGCTAGACCTGGTCTAGACTTCTTTTAGGCCAGGTTTAGTTAGTCCTTGTGTGGTACACCTAAAAATGTGTCACCACATTGAATAATTGTTATTGTAGTTATTATTATTATTATTATTATTGCTAATAATTTCTAATAATTAAGAAAATATATTTTCTTGTACATAAGTTCTCTGTACTCCTGTGTGGATACTGGGGAGTCTGGTGTTTGTGGTGGACCCACTCCCCCTTAAACACATCTGGGAAGGAAACACAACTGTTGCTGTCAATATTTTCCTAAGACTCTCTTTCTATTCCGCAGGTTTGTATTTGCTTAAAAGTTGCCAACAATGAAATACTTGAGTTTTATGATGCTTTCATGTTGGGAATGATAGTGGGAATCTAATGATTTGTAAAGTTTTGAAGTTAAATCGTGGCATAGCGAGACCAGTTTGCGTGGAGCTGTTGGTCTCTGGGGAGATCGCGGAGGGGTTGCTGGGGGTTCGGCGGCTCGTGCTGCTCACTTTTATTTGAAAATAACAGTTATATAACGCGTGTATGCTGAATGTATAAGACTCCCGTTGACTTTAAAGAAGCCTCCTGACATGATTTTAGCTCTTAAAGAACCCTATGTGCATTATTTGTTTAAGACATGTTGTGACTGAATTACACTGATGTTTCATTGAAAATAAAAACACATCTGGGAAGGAAACGCAAATGTTGCTGTCAATATTTTCCTAAGACTCTCTTTCTATTCCACAGATGAATTCTTTTTGCTATCGTGTCCGCACCTGGGACCGGTAACTCTTGTCTGAATAAAAGCAAAAAAAAAAGAAAAAGTTTGAAAGTCAAGAGTTTGTGAGAGACACTTTTTACACAGGACACTTTGCCTCAACCATAAACCTGCATGTGGTCTTTTATTGTGAAAAGTTTGTGTGTTTTATAGTGAAATGTGTGTGTTTTGTTTTGAAATGATGCAATGAGTGTGTGTTTTATTGTAAAAAGTCGGTTTTATTGTGAAATCACGTGTGCCTGTTTGTTTTGAAATGGTTATTGTGAAATGTCTGGATGTTTTATTGTGAAGGGTTGTACTGGCACAGACTCAGGGCTCAGATTAGTTTGAGCTGTGTCTGTCTCCCAAAGTCATTCAGGATTTAGCTCCTGAGCCAAATAAAAACACAGCAAGAATCTGCAATAAAGAAATACGAGCTAAACATGATCTGAATCCAGAATATTCATCAGAGAAGATATAGTTTCAATTTTGTTATACGTCAACATTTAAAGGTCACATATGTTTCAAAATGTTTTAAGATCAGGGGCCGTATCTGTCCTAACTTTTGAAATAAAGGGAACTGTCTGCCCACTTTCAAAAACAAATAAACATATTTACAGAAATACTCATGTCTGTGATGCCTAGTTTGGGATTTTATATATTTGGTATTTCAAATAAAGTGTCAGCATGGCTTGTTAAGGTTAACGTTGCATGTTAACACTGGGAAAATAAGTCGTGAGCTCTGCTCACTCCACACATCTTATCAGGCCTGGGAATCATTCCCACGATCTTTTAGTTGCAAAGCAGCTCACAGCAAAAAGTCCACCAGGCCCATTCCAAACGCACGAGGTGTTCAGTGAGAACAAATGGAGGAGGTTCACCTCTCGGCCACGGTCTTTACCTTACAGTCCAAATGTAAATAAAATGTGATCACATCAGCCTCAGCCGTTGTATGAGATCAAAATATCTCCTAATTTAGAGAGAAATTAAGAGAGAAAATGCTGGTTTTACATTATTACTACTCCACCCCGTTTCCACTGAAAATGACGAAGGTGAGTGATTTAGAAGTGTCCTGCACCTGAACATCGGGTGGAGTAAACCCTCACCAACTCTAACAGGATTAAACCTAACCCTAGTTGTAATTCTAACCAAAGCCCCAACCCCAACCCCAACCCTAACCAGGGGTAAGGGTTGTAGGTGTTCTAAAATTTTGCATGTGTTTATTAAAAAAAAAAAAAAAAAAAAATCCAAAATGGTGGGCTTCCAGTTAGTAAAGGGGTGTGGTCACACTATACACTTTTGTTCCTATTGCCATGATGCATCTGGCTAACAAATTTGGTTTGGCTACACCAAAGTTTGTCTAAGGACGTCCCATTGGCAAGGACAGATTTTGGCTTGTTGCCATGGCAACGCTCCCTCCTGAAGAACAGAAGAAGTAAAATGAGTGGTTCCACAGTGTGGAGGAACATAAAAGTACTTTTGTGAGGAGACAAATAAATGGCTACTGGAGCTGCCAGCTGTTTCTAATGTCACACAGAGTCTTGGAGAGGGCGTGGGGAAACAAAATGAAATCACATCTGTGGTGGTTGAACAAGTCACTTTTTCTTCAGCCCAAAAGAGACCTGCATGCTTCTGATGGAGATCTGTTGGAATATCAAACCTTCATCAGAGCTTTTGAGTACAACATTGAAGCTAGAACTCAAAACCACAAGGACTGTTTGTATTCTCTTGAACAGTATACCCGAGGTCAGCCCAGGCATTTAGTCCAACACCTGCCAACACCTGCCAACACCTGCCAACACCTGCCAACACCTGCCTCCTGCTTGTGCCTACATCCAAGCTAAGTGTCTACTTCAAGAGCATTTTGGAGACCCTTTCATAGTAGCCTCCACCTACATGGAGAAGGTGCTTGCCTGGCCCCTGGTGAAAGTTGAAGACATCAGGCGCTTCAGGTGCTTCAGGCCAACAGTTTGTTGCTGCGTGAAACCAACAAGCAAACGACTGTGAAGAAGTTACTCTACAAGCTCAGGGACCGTTGGGGAAATGTGGCCTGTGCAGAGCCACATTTGATGATATTGTAAATTTAGTTGAGAAGCAAGTAAAAATCCCAAGTGATCCTCTGTTTGGAGACATACAAAACTCACCAGGGACAGGAAGAAAGAAGTTCAAACCTGTGAAGACTCAGACTGGCCCAACGGCAGTAGTTTTACCACCGCAGTAGCACCAGCAGAAAGGAGAGTGGAGCCTGGACACTTAGTGCTGAAGAGTTGTTTGCGTCACTGGGGTCATCACCGTTCACATTTGAACAGGTGAACACTGTTTTAGACAGACACACACAGTTTAAAGACGGGGGTTAGAGAAGCCTTCATAAATAACTACTATGAGAAGTTATTAACTTGCAGGAATGCCAATATGGACATTCAGTTGTAGATGTGTGGGCGTGAGTCGTGTATATTATTTTGTATATTTCTAAAGCTGAGAGAGAGAGATGGGTTTATTTTTAAGTAATGCACAAAAAGAAGCTTCCAAAGGTAATGTTTGCATTTAAAAAGTTAGGCAGCGTTTATCCTCATAATCATGATGTCTCTGCACAGGAAGCTGTGTATCGTGCAACAAACATGGACTTAAAGGAGTTTTCACATAAAGTGACTTTTGTCCCGACTCCTGCTAATAAAGTGTGGATGAACAGACCACTTGGAAAAATAGATGATGAAATGGGGGATGATATTTGGATGACAAACATTGATTGTATTGATAGATACTTGAGTAGATCACATGACAGCACATTTAATGACATGTGCATAAAGACATTCAAACCTGAACATCTCTTACTTGGTCTATTAGATAAATGTAAAAACCCAATTCTTCACAAAATGGATTAGGTGCAATTACTAAAAGAACATGGACCAAGCCTGACGTTGTTAGATATGCACAGTTTTCTGAGACTAAAAACACAGTTATTTCATCAAAGTATTCTTCAGTTATTCTTTCTGTATTGTGTATGTATATATGTATATATATATATATATATATATATATATATATATATGATATACAGTCCCTGACAAAAGTCTTGTCACTTATCCATTTTGTAGAAACAAAAGCTTATAACCTGACTTTGAATTAATCGATTGGTTTTAGAAATGTCTCATATGAAGCTAAAACCCTCCCAAATTATGCTCAATAAACTAAAATAAATTTGCTTCACTGAAGAAAGATTGATCATTTAATGAACACAGAAAGGTCAGATTTTGGCAAGACAAAAGTCTTGTCGCCTTGTCATATGATGCACCCAATCCTAGATTACAGCCTCACCTGTGATCAGTTACTGATCAATCATTAGTGGTTTGTGTATAAAAAGAACCCCCAGCACACCAGACCTTCACATCAACTGCAACTTGACCTCTGACAACATGCCTAAGATCCACCCTGAGACCAAAGCTTTAATTATCAAGAGGCTGAAGACCAGATCCACTGCTGAGGTGGTGACACCTTCAATGTGTCTCAGCGTCAAGTACAAAGAATAAGAAAAAGATCTGAAATGACTGGAGATGTTTTTGACAAGCCCAGGTCCGGAATCCTCAGTTGAAATACACAGCCGCCGCAAATATTGCAGGAGACCTACTGGAGCCGCATGGATCCAAGATTTACCCAGAAAACAGTTAAGTTTGGAGGTGGAAAAATCCTGGTCTGGGGTTCCATCCAGTCTGGGGGTGTGCGAGACATTTGCAGGGTGGAAGGCAATATCAATAACCTAAAATATCAAGAAGTATTAGCTCCTCTTACATTCCCAACCATAAAAGGGGTCAGATTTTGCAGCAGGATGGTGCTCCATCGCATACTTCTATCTCTACATCAAAGTTTCTCAAGGCGAAGAAGATCAAGGTGCTCCAGGACTGGCCAGCCCAGTCACCAGACATGAACATCATTGAGCAGGTCTGGGGTAGAATGAAAGAGGAAGCATGGAAGGCAAAACCAAAGAATCTTGATGAACTCTGGGAGGCATGTAAGACGCTTTCTTTGCTATTCCTGATGACTTCAACAAATTGTATGAATCATTGTCGAACCGCATGGATGCGTCCTTCAAGCTCATGGAAGTCATACAAGATATTGACGTTATGCAACATATGCAAGGCTTTGGAGGCAGGAGTGCTACTTGGATATGCAAAAAATGTGAAGAATTGTCCTTTTGGTGCTCTTCAGTGTAGGGACCAGTCTCAAATACAAAGTGAAAAAAAATGCTCAAGATATGAGCTGTAGAACAGAGGCTACACAGACAGTACTTTGTCTTTAGCCTACAATCGAGCCAAAAGTCTTAATAGAGAAGAACTATTGACTCAGAAACCAAAGAAAAATGTGAGTACTAATCAAGTGTATTTTTGTAACTGAATATGGCACTGAAGCAAACCGAATCAAACAAATAATCAAACTGGAAGAACTGGAGTATATTAAGAAGCGACAGCACCCTAAGAGACGCTCTCCCAGAGACGCCCACCATCACCTTTAGAAAAGCCCCTACGCTCAGTGATCGACGAGTGAACAGTTCTCTCCCTCCTTTGAAACAAAAGACATGGTTGGACACTAACGCTGGTTGTTACAGATGTGGTAACTGCACCTTTTGTGAACATGAACAACAGACAAACTTATTCATGGACATTAACTCAGGTCAAAGTTTTTTTATTAGAACATTAATTAATTGTAACACTGCCTATGTAGTGTACAGACTTGAATGCCCATGTGGTCGTTTTTACGTAGGCCGAACAAAACGCAAATTGAAAAACAGACTGTCTGAGCATAAACAGGCTATAAGGACATATAACCCCCTGTATCCTATGGCCGTGCATTACAAAGAAGCCAACCATGGCAGCTGTAAAAGCCTAAAAGTCTGTGCAATTGAACATATTACAGAAACAATAAGAGGAGGAGATAGACTGAAAAAACTATTACAGAGAGAAACCTACTGGATCTACACACTCTCAAGGCCACACAGTTTCCAGGACTCAATGGAGAGTTAGATTTCTCCCCCTTCCTTTAAAACTACAAGCTTTAAAATGTGTAATCGATCCTTGTTCTATATCCCTGTCTTCTTGAAATTATTTAAGACTAGCCCTTAACTATATTATACAAACTATAGCTGAAGCACTTTTGAGTTATCGCACTCTATATATATCCTTACACTATGTATCTTTTTATACTATTTTATACTATTTTCATATAATGTATCTATCTATGTTTTGGTTGTTGGGATTTGCACCATTTATGTCTTGTATTATTGTATTTGAATTTGTTTAGCCTATAATTAAGGTTTGTTAGGCCTACATGTCCCATCATGCATCTAGGGGACTGTGGGCAGCCCACTGTGAACATGTGACCTACACCTATTACTTTAAATCTGCACTGTGAGAACCATCTGGAGTTTGCCCTGATGAAGGCCGAAGGGCCGAAACGCGTTGGCGTATTTTAACTTTATCTGCCATGTGGTATTAAAGGCCTTTAATTATTTTGTACTTTTTGTTATGCAACATATTTTTGTATTTGAAGTAAATTATTTGTTCAATTTTCTGTAGGCGACAAGACTTTTGTCTTGCCAAAATTTGACCTTTCTGTGTTCATTAAATGATCAATCTTTCTTCAGTGAAGCAAATTTATTTTAGTTTATTGAGCATAATTTGGGAGGGTTTTAGCTTCATATGAGACATTTCTAAAACCAATCGATTAATTTAAAGTCAGGTTATAAACTTTTGTTTCTACAAAATGGATAAGCGACAAGACTTTTGTCAGGGACTGTATATATATATATATATATATATATATATATATATATATATATATATATAATATACACAATATTATACACTACACACACATATAGCAGACATCCAGGATCGTCAACAAAAAAACAAACATAATTTAACATGATTGTAAATCAAATCTAATAAGAGAAACTAACTGAAATGAACGAAGCATCAGCGACTGAACTGAGGGTGAGGAGAATATCTAAACTATGAATTAATCCTTTGTAGAAGTTGGTTATTGAACAGACTTTTTTGCAGGATAAATGTTGGATCAAGTGAAAATAGTGGTTTATTTCTATTAGCACTAATGGGAAATAAGGTTTTGTTTATGAGAATTTTGCTCTATGGATGTGATATTTGCCAAGAAGAATACGTAGATTAGTTAGTTTTTCAGTGTTTGTGTTTTGATGTGAATAATGTGTAATAATATTTTCTTCTTTCACGGTTATTGGGACGTGTAAAATCTGGGAGAGAAAATGTTCTAATTGTTTCCAGTAGGTGGAGCTAATGAGGCATGAGAAAAATAAATGAAGAACGTTTTCAGGACGTGACAGACAGAAGTTTTGGAGAAATCTGGATAAAAACATATTTGTGGGTAAAATGTGTGTAAGATTTTAAGGTGGAATTCTCGTATTTTATTGATGATTGGCAGTGTTGGGGAGTAACAGATTACATGTACCAGCGTTACGTAATCAGAGTACAAATTATGAGTAACTGTATGTATAAATAAATGAATAACCTACGTCACCCTGAAATGCAAAAATAGTAACACAGTGTGTTAGAAAAGTAACTTCAATCTGACACTGGTTTGGAACTAGCACTGTGTTAGACACTCGTTCCTGACAAAAGTAGTCGGACTACAGTAAAGTGTAAGTAGAGTGTTAGTGGCATCACTGCTGAAGGAGATTGGGAACTGATACTTTTGCATAAACGTCTCGTAATTTAAAATGACAAAAAGATTGACTTTTTACTTTTTAGAATGTATTCATTGTTCCATATAGAACTTGTGTGAGTTGAAAAATGATGTTTATAACAAATCTTCCATGCAGTAAGAGCGTGCTGATAGAAGTAAGATCATTTCATTGACAGTTTGTCTCCATTTCATATCGAGAGGCAGAAGGAGAAACTGGAGTTTGTTTGGCGTCAGTTCCTGGTGGAGGGAGAGACTCTTCACAGCGGGGCCTCTTACACACTCTTCCTCTGCTTTGTGCACCGGGAAATCAGACAATTCCTCACCCAACCTCCAGCTCTGCACCTCCACGGACGAGACTGAAGAGGCCACAAGAGGGCACTGCTTCACTCCTCTTCAGTTTGTGCCTACGTTTCAGACGGACTAAAATATTATTGACAGGTTTAGATTAAAACAAGGAGAAAACCCAGGAGATTTCTACACTGCCTTTCTTCCACAGCAGACAAAGCACTTTCCACTCAACACATGCTTTTAACTTGATCTAATTCTTTAGTTTACTTTTCATAATCTATTATTACAGGGATACATCTGACCCAGTTGGCTGACATTTGTAATAACACGCAGGATTTATTCTGAAATGAATTTTGGCAAAGCAACACAACATTGACCTCCAGTGTGGATCCAAAGCTTCTTCCTGAGACCTACACTTAAAAGAACATGTTCTACTTGTCAGCAGTGTTGGGGAGTAACAGATTACATGTACCGGAGTTACGTAAGATTTAAGTACAAATTATGAGTAACTGTATTCAGTTACAGTTACTGTTTCAGTGAGTGGTAATTGGATTACAGTTACTTTGTTGAAATAAATGGATTAGATGGCGTGATTTTCCTGTTTTCACATTTCGGGCTGTATCCCTTTTTTTTTTTTTTTTTTTTTTTTTTTTTTTTGGTAATTCCACTCATTGCCGGAAACTAAACCAGATTCAAACTATTTCTAAACCAGGTCCAAAAACTAAAGCAGGTACTAAAACCAGGTCTAAACCAGGACTAAACCAGGTCTAAAACCAGGTCTAAAAACCAGGACTAAACCAGGTCTAAAACCAGGTCTAGGTCTAAACCAGGTCTAAAACCAGGACTAAATTAGGACTAAACCAGGACTACACCAGGTCTAAAACCAGGACCAAAACCAGGTCTAAACCAGGAGGTCTAAAACCAGGACTAAAACCAGGACTAAAACCAGGACTAAACCAGGACTAAACCAGGACTAAAACAGGATTTAACAGGACTAAATCCTGCTGTGTGGACGTGTCTCCTCGTCTTCTATCAATAATATTTTTAATTTGGTTCAGTAAAGCCTGGGCTTTTTATTTTCTTTTATCAGACAAAACATCTGATGTGAAGATTTCCAAGTCTTTGCTTCTCTACAGCAAATCAAGTAATCCAAAGTATTCAGATTACATTACTCACTTTAAGTAATTTAATGGATTATGTTACAAACTACATTTTGGGGTATGTAATCTGTAATCTGTAGGGGAATACATTTTAAAAGTCACCTTCCCAACACTGATTGTCTGTACTGTTAAAGGTGCATGGTGTAACTTCAACTCAAAAAGGGGGTATTTTGTAAAATGACGATTATTATTTTTTACCTTTCTACCATGTTATATTGTTGTTCCTTCATCAAAAACATACCTGAAGACGTTTTAGATTTCATCCAAACATGTTTGAGTAAATTTGCAATGTCTCCCAGGCCCTATTCAAACTAGACGTCTGCACGGTACAGAATTTTGAGTCCCGCGCCCGTTCACATCTGCGATATTTTATCCGCCCGCAAGTCCCGCAGGATGGGAACCTTTGCTTTCTTAAACTCTGTCAAACACAGAGAAGCGAAAGAAATTGGGCTGCGTATGAGAGGAGGCGCGGTGGGCGGTCCGGCGGCATGGTTAAATCCTGGCTAAATCCTGTTTTAGTCCTGGTTTTAGAGCTCTTTTTGACCTGGTTTAGTTCTGGTTGATTTCTGGTTTAGTCCTGGTTTAGTTCTGGTTTAGTCCTGGTTTAGTTCTGGTTTTGTTGCGCAGGCAGCACGACGTACGGAAGGAGTTACTGTCCGCGCGGCGTAAGGGACGGGGGGACGGCTTAAAATGCTGCTTAAAATGTTTTTGAATAATGCCAAATAAAATCTCCAGCACAAATTATGCATGATATGCTTCCATTCATCTTTTTTATATTTTACTTTATACTCATATTTAGTTTGTGGGACTGCACTTTATCATGCCTCCCGCCCGCTCCCGTGTTGTTTAGCCCCACTCCCGCCCGCAGCGAGCTTTCAAAATGTGTCCCGCGTCGCAGTGGTTTGCGTCGGGTCCCGCGGGTGCAGGGCTCTAATTCACTCTTTGCAGTTAACTATGACATTCAGTGTCTGGCTCCCACACAACTCTGCATAAATATACAGAAGCATGATTCTAAAGTGTACCCAACTGAGACCATGTGCAGTACTTGTATTCACAGGACAGCATGGATTGTGTTGAAACAGCTCTGACTCTGTGTGGGAGCATTTTGATCTAAATATGTTCACAGTTTATACCCCAAACAAGTGTAATCCCTCCTCTTTAAGCATGTGATGTACTGCCCCCCCCCCAGGAAATGTAATAACTTTGTTTAATGGCATTCTATGAAACTTTTTACTTTTGCAGATTCTATTTAAATAGTTTGATGTAACTGTGTCTAAAGTGTGGTCAGTTCACGAGGATGGTGCTACAACGCCATAAATATCACTAAAACTACGCCATACAAATACTCTTTCAAAAATATGGTTTCAAATAATGGGAAGTGCGATCTTACCACAGCAAAGTGTAGATTTTCATTACTTTTTAATTGTGTGTCTAAAATATCATATTTGGTTTAAATGAAGAAAATATATTTGAGGTTTTCAGTTTTCGAGCCAAACATGAGTGTATATGTAAACCTGCTGTTGATACTAGGATTAAATACTTCATGTTTTGTAATGGACATGTACATATCTGTGTGTTTAAAGTGGCTCACAAGATCTCATTTCATTTACAAACTGTATTGTTTTTGTTTTGTTTTTGAATAAATGGTCTGATATCATTAGTTTATACTGTGTACAACATGTACTGTGTTTCATCCACTCAGTGTAGTGGACTTCACTTATTGTGCCTATGTTTAAAAATATGACTAAGTTGACACAGGCCGAACAAAATGCAAACTGAAGAACACAAACAGGCTGTGAGGACCTGTACCCCTGTATCCTGTGACCGTGTGTTACAAATAAGCCGACCACAGCAGTTGTAAAAGCCTAAAAATCTGTGCTACTGAACATATTAAAGAAACAATAAGAGGAGGAGATAGACTAAAAAAAAATATGACAGAGAGAAACCTACTGGATCTACACTCTCAAGGCCACCCAGTTTCAATGAAGAGTTAGATTTATCCTCCTTCCTTTAAAACCACAAGCTTTAAATGTGTCATCAATTCCTGTTTTATATCCCTGTCTTCACGAAACCGTTTAAGACTAACCCTTTAATATATTATACAAATTATAGTTTTTTTATATTATTATTATTTTTATATTTATTATATTTGAACTTGAATGGCTTATAACTAAAATCTGTTCAGCCTACATGTCCCATCATGCACCAGGGGACTGTGGGCCAGCCCACTGTGAACACTTTAAATACTTTCAATGTGCACTGTGATCTCCATCTGGAGTTTGCCCTGATGAAGACTGAAGGGCCGAAACACGTTGGCGTGATTTGAACTTTATCTGCCATGTGCTATGAAAGGATTTTTAAATGATTTTGTACTTTTTGAGTGCCTCAGTTTTTTCCTACTATGTATTTGAGTCCCTACACTGAAGACACCAAAAGGACAATTCTCCAAGTAGAACTCGTGCCCTAAAGCTTTGTTAAGTTGATGTAGTTTTTGTGTTGGACCCAAAATTGGTTTGTATACAATTAAATCTCAGGTGGAAATACAAATCTTTTTTTTTTTTTTTTTTTTTTTGGATGATGACAGGCACATATATCCTGACTTTAAATGTGTTGTTATCAGTAAACATTTAAAACACCAAACACGACCAAAATCTGTGATAGTATATAGATAGATAGATAGATAAAATAGTGGCAGGTTCTATCCACAAGAGGGCGGTAGATCACAATCTTTCAACACAGGGTCTAACACAGGTTTAAATAGTGCACGAAATTGTAGTTCTACTTGTAACCCATGTCAACAGAACATGTTCAAAATACGAAATATGAGCTCAGAGGCACGACCATGTTTATTAAAAAGAAAATCAGAACAAACATGAAATTGTGTATATCTGTTAAAGGGCTGGAGCTGTGGAACAACTGTTAGTCAGGGAGCCAAAGTCTCAAAAGCTCTAGAAAAAGGGTTGAACCTGACATCGCCTGCCATACTTTTTATTTGTGTTTTTTTGTGAACTATGAACCTGAGGACCAATAATTGGAGGGTCTGCTCTTCCGGAAATATCGGGAAAAAAATTGTGGCCATTTTAGTGCAGATAACCTTCATTTTGTGATAGAAAATTTCCTCAAATCCTCAGTGGGTTGGGTAAGCTGTCTACAAATGCATTCCAGATGCAAAGAACACATGTGGTGACAACATTCAGTGAAAAAAATTATTCATAAAACACATTTCTACATGATTTTGGCTCAATTTAATGCCACTTTTTTCCAAATATTTTCATCTTTACCTCATTGGCAATCAACTATTCCCCCAAGTTTTGACATCAGCCAATATGCCATTCTTTTCTTCAAACAGTATAGTCATTCCACAGAAAAATAAAATAAAAAATCCAACCAAAATCAGTGGATCTGTGATGATTTCTTTACCATGAACAGGCCCAGAACCTCAATAGAATGTTATTCTCCTCTCAACATTCCATAAGACACACTGGATATTTAACATGGCTGTTAATGTCCACATTATTAAACATCATGGTCCCTCGCTCCACCTTGTTCACGAATTTATTTTATTTTATTTTTTATTTATAATTTGTCACATCCACAATAAGACAGACTTAACTAAACACGCATACAAAAAAAAAATAAAAAAAATAAATAAATAAAATAAAATAATAATAATAATAATAATAATAATAATAATAATAATAAATAATAATAAATAAATAAATAAAAATCAATAAATCAATAATAATAATAACAATAATAATACCCCCCCCCGCCCAAAAAATAAAAAAATAAATAAAAAAAAAGGGGAGGGGGAGAAGGGGGAGGGAGGGGTGCAGTACAGAGTTTCTCAATGCAGTGACACAAACATTTACATACACATATATTTTGACATTATCCAAGAGTATGTTGTTCTTATTTTACTGTGCTTTGTCCAAATAGGGTTTTGCCACAGTCCATAGGTCATCAGTCCGTTTGTTTTTTGTGTCCAACGATTGAGCCGCCTGCTCCATAGAAATAAAATCCAAAAAATCTTTGTACCAATTGTCTATCTCGAAACATTTATGTTTGCGTTCCTTCCAGTTCATCATAATAATACGTTTTGCTGATAAAAACCCCAGTGATAATATGTGGTCCAGTTTTTGGGATGACAAATCTTGAGTTCTTATTCCAAATAGGCACAACAGCGGACATAGAGAAATCTGCTCATCAAACACACAAGACAGACGATCCATTACAATGCTCCAATATTGTTTCACTTCAGGGCAATGCACAACATGTGTATGAGTGTCCTCTGCCCCACAATCATGCCAACACAATTTAGATCATTTGTTATCCATTTTGTTTAGTATATGTGTGGTGTTATATGAGCTTGATGTAATAATTTGAGCTGCAGAATTTTATATCTCACACATTTAGAAATTTTGGTGGAGTTTTGCAGTGCTGTTTCCCATTGTGAGGCAGTAACAGACATTCCCAAATCACGTACCCATAGATTTTTTGTTGAATTATTGACATCCCCTTTAGTGTGATGTAAAGGTTTATAGATTCTTGAGACTGTACCTTGTCGTGCAACAGCACGTTTAAATTTTTCCTCCAACTCCTTCTTGTCCCCCGAGCTCCCATCCTGTGACAATGAAGATTTTAAGACAGATTTAATTTGCATGTAACATAAAAATTCTGATTCTTTCAAACCACTCCTAGTTTTTAATTCAATGAATGATATAAAATTATTTCCATTCTTAATCAGCTGTGATACATTATTAATATTACTTAATTGCCAGGTTTTGTTATTTAGAGTTCTTTTACCTGCCATAAACAGGGATTGGACCAAAGGGGACAAGAAGGTAAGGATTTCCTGGTAAAGTTTAAATATTTCTGCAATAATTTGATAATATCACCAGAAAATTTAAGCAATGAATTATTAATATTTGAGATAGTCTTAGGACTGTACCAAAGGGTTGCTAATGATAAATCTGGATTGTTCTCTTGTACTATTTTTTCCTCAAGCCATTTCCAGCTTCCAGTTTCTCGAGTACTACAACAGGCCCAGTTTGGGGATACCTACAATTATATGCTATATAATATAAGTGAATATCTGGCAATCCCACTCCACCCTTGTCAGGGGTTTGAATCAGTTTTTTTATGGCCAATCCGTGGCTTTTTGCCTTTCCATAAAAAGTCAGTCATCATCATTTGTTTTAATTTCTTTAAACCATTTTGGGGGAATTTTAGAGGAATAGATGAGATAATGAAAGCTAGTCTAGGAAGAAAATTCATTTGAATTGTTTCAGCTCTGCCCCACAGTGAGAGGGGCAGAACTGTCCATCTTTGTACATCTTCCTTAAGAGTCTTCATGAGGTCGGCCATATTCAATTCAACCATAGTCTCAACAGGGAGATCTGATTTGGACACCAACATATTTCATACCTTTAGGTTTCCTACTGGAAGGGGCAGTATCGAGATGAGACTGGAAGGTGAGACTGGAAGGTAAAACGGTTAAGAGAGGATAGCCTCACTTTTTGCATAGTTAACTTTGTATCCAGAAATTTTTCCAAAATCATCAACTAATTTAAGCAACTGTGGAATAGATCTTTGTGGATTTGTTATAGTTAATAAAATATCATCTGCAAATAAGTTTAATTTGAATTCATAATCTGCAATATTAATACCCGAAATAGTTTTGTGTGCCCGTATTGCACACGCCAGTGGCTCTAACGCAAGAATAAAAATAAGGGGAGAGGCTGGACATCCTTGACGTGTAGAGTGGTATAGTTGAAAAGATTCAGATAGCATACCATTCGTTTTTACTTTTGCTAATGGCAGGTGGTAGAGAGCTTTCACCCAATTGATATACTTAGAGCCAAACCCATATTTAGAAAGTACATAAAATAAATATTCCCATTCAATCCTATCAAAGGCTTTTTCAGCATCCAGAGACAATGCTCTCGCTGGATGCTGAAAGTCCTCTGCCCTCTTCATCACATGCAGAAGCCTCCTTAAGTTATTAGAGGCCAAACAACCTTGAATAAAACCTGTTTGATCTGCATGAATCAACAAAGGAATAACTTTTTCCATTCGCTTTGCCAATAATTTAGCAAACAATTTATAATCATTATTTAGAATGCTCAAAGGTCTATAATTATTCATTTGCTGGTGATCTTTTCCTATTTTAGGAATAAGCGATATGGAGGCCTGCCGCATTGTTGGTGGCACTGAGTGTTTGTCTATTATATCATTAATAATAATGTCGGTAAGGAGCAAGAATCTCCTGAAAACATTTATAAAATTCTATTGTATATCTGTCGTTTCCTGGTGTTTTCCCATTTGACACAGATGTAACTGCAGTTTTAATTTCATTTGTTTGAATTGGTCTTTCCTTAAAATCAGCATCGGTCTTTGTTAGAGAAGGTAAGTTTAAGTTTTGAAGAAAATCCTCTGTCATTCCCATTACAATAACACTCTGATTTATAAAGATTACTGTAAAAAGTGGCAAATGCTTGGTTAATCTCCTTAGGGTCATTTATCAGTAGACCTTTATTATTATAAATGGATGAGATTGATTGGCGGCTCTCTTGTTGTTTTAGTTTTAGAGCAAGTATTTTGCCTGCTTTATCTCCACACTCATAGAATTACTTTCGTAGCTTAAAAAGTGCATAAGCGTTCTCTTCATGGAGAAATGATTGATATTCAGTTCTAGATACCAGCATGGCATGTTTGACCAGAGTGTTATTAGGGTCAGACATGTGTTCGATTTCTAGCTGCTTGAGTTTTTTCGCAAGTTCATTCTTATGTTTTAATTTTTCAGTTTTTGTAGCAGTTGAGTAACTAATAATCCACCCTGTACAAGTGACCTTGTATGCCTCCCATACGGTCTGGACAGAGTCTACAGAGTTTAAATTATTTTCAAAATATTCCTGTGTATTATTCTGTATCAGTGTCACAAAAGACTGCTCTTTTAGTAAGGAATTATTAAATCTCCATTGTCTGTTTTTGCTTTGATACATCTTTGTTGTTGAAATGAAGACAGATAACGGAGCATGGTCAGATATAATAAGATGATGGATCTTACATTCTATAACATTTTTGATTAGCATATGTGATAAAAGAAAGTAATCTATCCTGGAATATGAATTATGAACATGAGAATAATAAGTATATTCATGATTATCAGGATGTACCACACGCCATATGACAGATAAGTTCAGAGGATCTTGTAATTCTCTTAAAGCATTAGACAATGCTCTATCAGATGGGAGGGGGCCCTTCCACTGTCACTAAGAGCATCACTACCAGATTTAAATCGCCCTAACAGAATAGGTGTCTACATTCTGCTAATATTAGTTTAGTTTAGGTAGGAAAATATTTTGTCCAGTGTTTGGCATAAACATTAACAAATGTACATCTTTCATGTTGTAAAAGTCCTGATAAAATGATATATCTCCCATATTGTCAATAATCTGTTTTAATAATGTGAATTTCAGTGTTTTGGAGAATAATATACTAACTCTCTTATGCTCCTTACCTGGGGCAGAAAAGACGTGTCCACCATCTTTGCTTTAACTTGGCTACTCTTCTCTTTAAATGAGTTTCCTGGAGTAGTGCTGTGCAAAGCAAGGGATTCAAATGAGATAATTTATATCTTTTAGTTTTATTGTTTTATCCCTTTAACATTCCAGGAAATCATATTAATGTTTATGCCCATAATCTACATATATATTGCTTAGTGAACTCGTACTACAACACTGGGAGGGGAAATAAAAATAACTAAATAAAGTAAAATAAAAAAACATACAAAAAATAATAATAAACAAACAAATAAGCAAAAAAAGAGCAAAGACAAAGACTCTACAGAATATATATAAAAAAAGCCATGAGGCAATAGGAAAACAAAAATAGTGGGTAAAGGCCCATTATGCCCATTAGTCCGTGACGAAAAAAAGAGAAAAAAAGTGCAGGCATCTCCAAATCCACTCTGTCCCTTGTGTCTAATAAATTTCCTCGGGTGGCAAAGTCAACATAAATTTTATTTATTATTAAATAATTATAATAATTATATAATAATAATAATATTATTATTAT